>NC_142016.1:16018857-16163857 GCF_049901735.1 Notechis scutatus | reverse complement strand
ATTTCCAGAGATCTCCATGGTGGAAATTAACATCTGCAAAACGAAAGGTGCCATGCGTGCCTGTACAAAAGGGATAGGAGTTTAATTGCAACAGCTCCAGACGTTGATCCCCCACTGAAGATCTATCTGGTTAACTCACCATAAATCTCCTTAATTAATGTCATGCAGAATAATTCCTTTGATTTATTTTTTCCCCCCAATACTCTTACTTAATGTGCCAAATTTCTTTCCAAGGAGTAGCACATTTCAGTTATAATGCCCGGCGAAAGCGAGATAACCCCCAACATAAAAAAGTTGTTTAACTTGCCCCTTTCCACTTTGGCATGTTTTTCAGGGCAAAAAAGTCGTCTTATACGCCAGCAAATACGGTATCATCTTATGGTGGAGAACGGAATTTTTGCACAAAGGGGAATGTGCGAATGATCTGTCTTTCATTATAAGAACTTCTCTCTGGCCCTCCACAATCTCCTTAGAATAACAGAGTTGGAAGGGACCTTAGAGGTCTTCTAATCCACCACCCCCCCCTGTTCAGGTAGGAAACCCTATATTGTTTCAGATAATTGGTTGTTCAATCTCTTCTTAAAAAACTTCCAGTGTTGGAGAATTCACAACTCCTGGAGGCAATTTGTTCCACTGATTAATTGTTTTAACTGTCAGGAAATTTCTGCCTAGTTCTAGGTTGCTTCTCTCCTTGATTGGTTTTCATCCATTGCTTCTCGTCTTGCCTTCAGGTGCTTTGAAAAGTAGATTGTCCTCTTCATCCTTTTAGCAGCCCCTGAGATATTGGAACACTGCTACCATGTCATCCCTAGTCCTTCGTATCCCAGGGAAGTCACCATGAGGAAACTTCCTCTATGAGTTTTTTGTTTTTAATGTTGGGGAACAAAGCACACAAGGGAAGAGATGGACAGGCTAACATTAGAAGAGATGGACAGGCTAACATTAGAAATTAAAGATAAGGGTGAGACAGAATATTATGAAGTCTGGAACAAAATGTACCAATGGTTAGACTCGAAGAAAGGAAGTCGGAACAAAAAAAAAATCAAATTGTGATGCTTTATAAGACTGAAGGTAGAAGATTTTTAAACTAAAGACAATGTAATATAGTGGATATAATGGCTATGTAAAAAGAACGGGCAAGGAAATTATGTTGTAAATAGGAAAATATATATGTAAATAGGACCAACTTAGTAATGTAAAATAAGGAAGAGATCAATTGTTATATCAATTGTTATTGCTTTATGTTATAGCATGTATGGCAAAATAACTGTCAGGAAAGTCGCACTGTGTTCAACTGTTTATTCAATAAAATTTTCTATAGTAAAAAAAAAGCACTCAAGGGAGCTTCAGAGTGAAGGAAGGATGAGTAACAGAAACTCCCTGTGGTAAAATAAGATTGAAATCAGCACCAAGAGAAATGTGAAAGTTTGTCTCAGCTACTGGGCTTGAATTAGTGGGCTTGGATTCTTTTTCCCAGAGTAGAAATCTATCATGCTGAAAGATGGGGGTTTTTTAACCATGACTTGGTTGATTGAGAATCTCCATAGACATCTACCTCACCAAAATTTGCTCTTGAACTTCCTAATCTGAAAAAAAGGTCTGAGGCTTTCGTAGTACCTTTCCTTGGAATTCAACCATGAGATGGTTGCAGGCTGCCAAAGAGATTATCATGTAATCCTCTGTGAGAGGGATCCTGGAGTCTTAGTGGATACTCAATTAAATATGAGCCAACAGTGTGTGGTGGCAGCCAAAAAAGCCAATGCAATCCTAAGGTGCATTAACAGAGGGATACAATTAAGATCAAGTGAGGTACTAATATCACTCTATAAAGCCTTAGTAAGACCACAGAGTCTTGCATCCAGTTTTGGTCACCATCACCACACTATATAAAAAGTTGTTGAGACTCTAGAAAGAGTGCAGAGAAGAGCAATCAAGATGATTAGGGGCCTGGAGGCTAAAACATACAATGAATGGTTGCAGGAACTGGACTTGGCTAGTCTAGTGAAGAGAAGGTCCAGGGGTGACATGATAGCAGTTTTCCAATATTTGAGGGGCTGCTACAGAGACGAGGTGGGGTTTCAAGCTATATTCCAAAGCACACAAAGGGCAGGCAAGGAATTATGAAACTGATCAAGGAGAAATTCAACCTAGAAGTAAGGAGAAATTTTCTAACAGTGAGAGCAATCAACTAATGGAACAGAAGTTGTGGGAACTTCATCCCTGGAAACTTTCAAGAAGAGACTGGGCTGCCATTTGTTAGAAATTGTGTAGGGTCTTCTGCTTGGGTAGGGGGTTGGACTAGATGACCTACAAGGTCCCTTCCAACTCTGTTAATCTATTAAATCTGTTAATAGAAAACAGGAAAACCCACCATCTCTCTTTTTCTTTCTTTCTCTTTCTCTCTTTCTCTGTCCCCAACATACACACACATTACCTTATCACTAAATAAGTATAAGAACATGACGCAGGAGATTTTCCAAAGTTTTCCTGAATGTTATTGGTTTATACCTACTCAGTATCTCAGAATACACTTTATAGCTATAGTAAAGAAGTCTGTTTGTTCAGTGGTTAACTCATTCCCAGTGCTGCACATCCTTCTTCAAGAGGCTGCATTCAAGATACCCAGCAAGCCCAGGTGGCTGGATTGCAGGTAACTGGCTTGTATGTTTGGCATTTGAAGCTAGTAAGATTCTCCCCATCCTTTTCCAATCTGATTTTTTATGGGGCTCATTACTACCAAAGAAAATATTAATTTCAGATTGATTCTCCCGATTAGTGAACAACATTTTATTAGTGATGCCAAAGTCTTTATGACCTGTTTGGAATAGACTATTAATTGTGCATTAAGAAGAAGGAGTTGGTTAATTAGGGGAAAGTTAAAAGTCATTCTGGAAATTGCCCTTCTGGTCCCATTTCTTTAATGGCTGGTTGATAAACACTGGTTGGGTTTGTACCAAAAAAGAAATCCCCAGGGTTTGTAAACAGCAAAATGAAATGTCATCTCATTCAAGGCCTTAGTTAATGTTAGTCTTTAGGGAGCTAACCAAGCTGAGTTCAAGATAAAAGATACTTTTGTTATCAACATTTTAACACTGATTATTTATTATTGCTGCTCTTGCAATATCTGCAAACTGCTCAGAGCCCACGGGGATTGAGGATGAAATGGATTCATAAATCAGAAATGGACAGTGAAGTTAAAGAGTCTCTGTTGTTCAAGTTGCATACCACGCTAAATTCTAACCCAGGTTAGCAAATATAATCGCTGTGTTCATGCCATGCCTAAGCAAATAAGCTACATTATGGTTTAATTTAATGGCCTGATGCAGACAACATTCTAGGTCAAAGTCTGGTTTTCTCATATCACACTCAGCAATCACAAATTATCCAACTTTTTTCCAACAGAATGTCATTGCCATAGTTTCTGGACATGGCCTTGGGAGACAGAAGGAAGAGTCACAGACACTTGTAAAAGATATTTCAGCTCAGAAAGAGGGAACATGTGGGAAACTTTTCAGAAGAGACCCTCCCTCATTTTCTGGAAAGTTAAAAGGAAAAGAGGGGATAAAATACTTTCACCCTTCCAAGATTCTGTTAATGTGACTTTGCAATAAAGATAAGAGCTAACCAGTCCTGGTTGTGCTTCTTCTCTGGACTACTTTGTAGGGCTGGAACAATTATGATGTGTGAACATAACCGTTCAAAGGTATATCCGTTTATATGGTTATTGTGTAATGCAGCTAAAGAAACATCCTCTCTTTAAAAAACCTCCATTTATGGAATCCCCTCTCGTGCCCCCAAATCAGAAAGACAGAAAACCTGGTTTGGGATATATATTTTTTTACTTTTTTTACAAATAAAAGTTTGTATTTCATAGTAAAATAAATAAATATATCTACATAAATCTACATGTGTAGTCAAGCACTGGAATGCTACATACAGAAGGTGCACGCAAATCTGAACAGAGGAAGATGGCAGGTAAAGTTCCCTTTTCCATAACATCTTTGGTTGCATAAATCTAGGACTGTACAAAATGAGGCCCTTTTACTCATTTTTGTGCAAGGAAGCAGATTTTTTTTTCTTTTGAGACTGAAACAAAATCTGCACAAGTGCAAAAGTAAAAGAAGACCCGCTTGGATTTTAGAAAAATACGTTGTCCTCTAAGCAGTCATATACAAGACAAACATAATGTTTTTAAAGAGCTATGCAGAGAGAGAATTTTAAACCACAATTACCATGGAAACAAGCTGGGATAAGAGTTTCTTGGCTAGATTGCACATCCCACCAAACCATGTTTTTTTGGACATTGTGGTTTATAACCGAAGCTACCTTTCATAAGGAAAAGAGTTAAAGTGCCCTGTGTTTTAGACAAGGAAGGAATTCCCTTCGATGAAAATGAGATGAAATGCTTCTTTCCTGATTTCCTGAATTCCTAAAAAAAAAAAAAAAAAAAAAAAAGTCTGCGTAGAGCATGTGTGAACCATCTTGGATGGATTTTTGTTATAATACAAAAATATGGGGACGATGCCCAGATTCTTAAGTGGAGTTGTAGCAATTAATGGGTTGAACTATTCTTGATCCCTAATGACATTTTAAATAAGGACTACTACACTTTAGCTTCCCCTTTTATTTTTTTCAGCTTGGGAGAAAGGGATACCCCAAAGAAGGTGGCATCTGCCTCATCCCCAGGGAGGGGGCAGGTAGTCCTCGACTTCAAACCGTGACCGTTTGAAGTTATGGCCCTGAAAAAAAGTGACTTATGACCATTTTGCACACTTATGACCATTGAAGCAACCCCATGGTCATCTACATTCGGATGTTTGACAACTCACGTTTATGACATTTGCAGTGTCCCTGGGGTCATGTGATCACCTTTTGCAACATTTCTGATAAGCCAAGTCAATGGGAAACCAGAATCACTTAACAACCGTATTACTAATTTAACAACTGCAGTGATTTACTTAGCAATAATGGCAAGAAAAATGGTAAAATGGGGCAAACCTAAATACATTTCTCTTTTAGCAACATAAATTTGGGGCTCAGTTGTGGTTTTAAGTTGAGGATCAGAGATAGTATTCAGCCAGTTCTGACAGGTTCTGGAGAACCGGTAGCAGAAATTTTGAGTAGTTCGGAGAACCGGCAAATCCCATCTCTGACTGGCCCCGCCCCCATCTATTCTCTGCCTTCCGAGTCCCAGCTGATTAGCTGGGTCTTTTTTGGTTGCCCTGCACAGGAGAACGGAGCTGGAAAGCAGGTTAGTGGGGTGGGGAGGGAGTGGGTTTTTACAGTATCCTTCCCCTGCCATGCCCACCAAGCCATGCCCACTAAGCCACATCTACAGAACTGGTAATAAATTTTTTTGAATGCCACCACTGTTGAGGATTACCTGAATTGACAGAAAAATAAAGAAGAATTTGGACAGGACAGTATTGGGGGGAGCTGTTTGATTCCCCACAAGCAAATGACCTCTAAAATCAAATGCTAAAATAGCACAAGCAAGTTCCAGGGATGTGGGTGGGAAGGACATTTGCACTGTTACATCGGGGCTGTAGATATTGTGTTTCCCCAAAATTCTTCTGGATGCATAGATTGCCAGCTATCCACCTGGACATTTTTCTGGGACCCCTATGGATAAACTTCACCCAACAAAGAGGCACAGGAGGAGATGCATCATCGAGGAGCAGGAGAAAAATGGTGAGATTTCTCCCAATACCTTCTTTGGTATCATCTTTGGGGTAACAGGGGAAGTGTTCCATTGGCAATGGTGCTCCTTGTTCATCCCAGCCCCAGCGTTATGTAGACTTTTCTTTCTTCTCCATCAGTGTTATGTGTTCTCTCCTTTGACTCCTTAGTAGAGGAGCATCTTTGGAAATGGAGGACTCCATCAACTAAGACAAGGAGCATCCTTAAGTTTTCTGCTGATCCCTTTATCTTCAGAAAACTCTTTTCCCATGGAAGACCTTGATATCTTGGAAAAGAGCCTTCTGGTAAATTCAGTTCCGGAAAGCATAAGAACCTGTGAATTATACAATCAAATAAATAGTCAGCATTATACTTATACCCCATCAATATTTCCTGAAGATTATATTTAACTTTGGGGAACTCAGCAGTCCAAGAAAAGCAACAAACAACTTCCTAAACCCATGCAAGTAAATATAATTGTGAAGACCAGTGAACTCCCAGAAAATCATATTATGGCTTAAGCAGTGACCTGATTTGGAAAATATACCAAGAGTGGCTAAGTTCCCAGCAGCATGTTGTCAATAGTTTCCCTACTCTTTTAGGAGAAATTTCTACATTAGAAAGACCTCATTAAGTCAATGGGGAAATGAGTTTATTAGCAAAGGGGATGTGCTTTTCCAAAGATTGGACAACCTTTTGTCTGAAATGGTATAGAATCTCCTGCTTGAGCAGAAGACATCCGAGCACCTTTCCAACTCTATTATTCTGTTAAAACAGATATTCTAGATTAGATAGAGATGGATTTCTGAATTAGCCATTTTTGAATTAGCAAAAGGACTTCTCCATTTCCAGAACTTGAAGAGGGGGGTGAGCAATGACTTTTAAAACTCTGGTCCAAAGCATTTTGCAGATCTTCATGTTTGCCCAGTTGGGACTGGATATGCAGCAAAATCATTACACAATGCGAATATAAAAAGGCTCACAAGTAGACTTTTTACCTGAAAACTTTCCAAAGTTCAACTTGTCAAGCTTGGGATTTCTGCTCTGACGAAGTTTTGCCAATATTCCTGTGCCCTTGGGCAGCTGCATTTTGGGGGGATTTCTAGAAAAAAAAAAGGACAAGGTGAGTGCCATAAGAGAGAATGACAAAATAAAGAGAAAGAGAGAAGGCATTAATATTTCTTAAACATGTAAGTTGCTTTTAAAAAAAGCTTTGATTTTACCCTGCAAACTTTCTCTTTTCTTCCTCTCTTTGTGTGTGTGTGTGTGTGTGTGTGTGTGTGTTTAACAAAGGGAGGATCCAATTCTTAGAAAAGTTTATAGCTTGGATTTACTTATGCAAGATTTTCTAAGTATCCAGTTTAATGATCATAATAGGAAAAAGATTAAAGAACATTTTTTTACTACATTGCTATTCCTGTTACTGTATTGTTATATACTATATATTCAATAAAAGTGTTTTCTTCATAAGACTTAGCTGGGTGCCTAAAGGAACAAAGTGGCACTAGAGATTTGGATTTCTCAAGAAAAATATGTATGTTCAACAATTTAATGTAGGAATAGGCAACTGCATGCTCTTCACTGTTTTGGATTGCCCTAGCCATCGTTCTCAGAGAGTATGGACATAGAGAATATGTGTGTGCCTGATCAAGAGACCTAAAGAAGAGATTATAAAGAATAGCCCTCTTAAGTTCAAAATATTCTACTCTATTGTGTTTTTTAAAAAGGAGATTTCCATTTAATCCACAGGCGTCATAGAGAATGCATCAGGAGGCAAGTGACATAATAATAAAAGAGATGCTTTTGTGGTTTCCACCAAGTATCTATGATGACTTCCATGGGGCAGCTTTGTTAGTGGCAAAGTTCACACACAGTTGTTACAATGGGCTTTATTTCAGTTCGGCTGAGAATGCTGTACAATCCCAGCCATTGTGAGCTTTTATTGGCTTATTGAGATGACCTTCTCAGAAGGAGATCAGGAGCTGATCAACAACATGGATTCCGTCCCATTCTTCTCCATACAATGGAGACATGGAAGAAACAGAGACCGGTAGATTCTGACCATGGAATAGAGACATGTTCACCCAGTTTACCACCCATTACAATACAAATAGGAGGGTGCTAATTTGCTTGGAGGAGCTCCATGAAATCTGGGCCTGCTAAAGAGTAAGTCACTACTCTAAGCAGCCTGTTAGTAGTGTGCAGCCCCAACTATACCTGCATGATGGACAGAAGGTCTCACTATTTAAGTCTCCTGAGCATACTCCAAGGCTGGAATAGCTTTGATGCCAGCCTCTTGGTGTATATCCATCCAATACCTGGATTTACATTGCTTGGAAGTAACATTGCCTTCTTGGTTTCTCCTATGAACTTTGATTCCTAGTATGGAATTTGTGTCCTTTGAACCCTGGACTGGATTATGACTACGCCTTTGCCAAATGAGCCGATTGAGCTACATTCAACTTGGTTTGATGTTTCTAAGTACTTTGGGATGTTTGCAGAGGTGGTATTCAGCAGGTTCTGACCAGTTCTGGAGAACCGGTAGCGGAAATTTTGAGTAATTCGGAGAACCGGCAAATACCACCTCTGAATGGAGATTTTACAATATCCTTCCCCTGCCACGCCCATCAAGCCATGCCCACAGAACTGGTAGTAAAAAAAATGAATCCCACCATTGGATGATGTTTGGCATAATGAGTGAATATATTGACATACTTGCTGAAGTGGGACAATTTAATCACAAGCTAATTCAAGGAAATTTTTTATCCCATGTATATAGAGTTCCCTCTATCAATCTCCCAAGAACCATTAGCTCTTTCTTGTATATATCAGGGTTAGGATTAGGGATATATTCTTGCTTCTTAGCCTACTTACTGAGGATTGCCATGACAAAAAGTTGTACAGAAGTTATCCTTGAAATGTGAGCACGCACATCTGCGGAGGGACCTCTTGTGTCGTGTAGGAAGACTTCCTAGCCCATAGGGTACAGAGTGGCTAATTGTGAAAGAAGAAAACAACAATCAAGTTAATCTCCATGGTTGACTGGAAAGTCATTGATGATATAGGTTAGTCAGTAGTCAAGGAAATTGAACAATAGCTAGATATCTCTGCAGTCACTATGAAGGAGGCAATCTTCTTGATCCAGATGTGCTAACCATGGTGGTATTCAATTGGCCTTGAACAAGTCTTATGTAGAAACTCTGCTGAAGAGATTTGCAAATTGTGGTTTATTGCTTGGCAAATAAACCTTTATCTCACATTAGGGCAGAAAACCCAGTGCAATTTCCCTTGCACTGGATCCTTGGACTCAAACCAAGAATAGATGACTCTTTAAAGGCAGTTGGACTACATCTGGACTTTAAGAAGCTCATTTGTTTAAAAAGAAACGAAGAAACTCTTATAAACTTTGCAATTTTGGAGAACTAACCCCTGTAGTGCTTGTCAATCTCATCTCCCAGCCTTTCCCCTTCTTAAAAATAAATAAAATAAAATAAAACTGGAGAGAATGACATCCACCTTCCCCACTGGATTGTTACACAATATTGCAGATTAGCAGGCATAATTCGAACCACACCTACACCGCGAGTGTAGCCCGTTTGGCTTGGATCCTAAGCCACCCAGGAGAGACTGTTTGAGAGCTGCTGGGATCTTGCCATACCGTGCAACTGGCCAATACCTTCTTGATAATTGTATGATAATACCAATCAGCCCCTTTGAAACATTGATATTTTTGCTATCACCCAAAGCCAAGATAGGGTAAGAAGTTGAAGAGTGCTTCAGAGTGTTATTTGCAAAAAGAGAGAGAGCAGAGAATGGGGTTCCCCCCCGCAGTGTACACGCTATCCCAGATTACATGCTAACTTCTTTGTAGCTAGTCTAGTCATCCTCATGGATTTTGTAGGATAAATTTGCTGTGTAATCAGACAGAAGTCTGGGGACACTGACTGGCAGTGTGAGCCACTGCAAGGTTTCAGAGAATAGCAATGGCACTTAGATGTATATACAGCTTCATAGTGCTTTTACAGCCCTCTCCAAGCAGTTTACAGAGTCAGGATATTGCCCCCAACAATCTGGGTCCTCATTTGACCCACCTCGGAAGAATGGAAGGCTGAGTCGACCCTGAGCCAGGTGAGAATTGAACTGCTGGCAGTCGGCAGAATTAGTCTGCAATACTGCATTCTAAGCAGTGTGTGCCACCACGGCTCAGACAAAGTGTGTTTTCTTCAACCAACTTAGATATGCCAGAGATTGGAACTCGAATGTTCTGCATGAAAAGGTGGACTTTTGCTATACCAAGCAAAAGGGACCCTCTGGATTCTTTCAAACCCCTAAGAGCTTCACTTGCCTTGGTGTGTTGATCCAGATGATGCCAAGGTGGCAGAAATAGATGCACTCCTTGTCCATCCAGCTGGTGCAAGAACATCTCTTGGTCCTTTGGTGCCGACTGTTGTTTGCCAGGAGATGGGATTCTGCTGCAGCCTGGCCTGTTCATACATCCAGAGGGAAAAGGAAAAGGGAGGAAAAAAAAACAGAGAAGATGAATCAAATCACAGCTCTGGCTGGGAAGAGCCAGGAACGCATTCTGGTATGTAAACAGAGTGACTAACCTGCCCTCTAGGTTTCCAGCTTAACAGTTTTATTGCAGCCGCAGCTTTAGTTAACGACTGAGATTGCAAGATCATAAAAGTTGTGGTTTTTTATTCACTCAAGGTGTTTACAGATCCCCGCGGCACTTTCAGCATTGCTCAGCAAGAAACCAAGATGCTGAAAGTGATCGTGGACGTCCCGCTTAGCTGTATGGCCCGTGTTTGCAATGCCTCACGTTTATCAGTCAAGAGGCACATTCGTTGGCAAACGAGATCAGCACCCTCACGAACTGACAGAGCATGACTAGAGGGCGGTAATGGTTAGGTGTTTGGCTTCTTTCCTTTCTAAATTCATCCACAATCATCTCAAGCGTGGGCAACATGCTACAAATAGGACTAAGCCTCTTTTTTAAAATCATTATTATTCCTTTGAGAATGCTGCAAACAAAAGCCAAGTCTTTTTTTTTCCCCCTAAAAAAAAAGAAGAAGAAATAACAAACCAGAGAGAAGGAAAAGGAGAGAAAAGGTTTTATCGTTGGGATTTGTGCTAGGAGTAAAATCAGAAAACCCTGCAATGCATCCACTGCAAAGCCAAATTTCACTGCTTCCTCCAGCCTGGAGTCATTTAACTAGAAGCAGAAAGCAAAATTTGGTCCCGTTGCAGGGATCTTCGGAGGATGGAGCTGGTGGTTGGCATCTGGCTGAAAGAACTAAGGAGGGAGTCAAAAGCTAAGGCTCCTTCCCAAGCAAAATGCGTTTTTTTGTTTTTTTTTAAATAGCAGGATTTAAAACAGGCACAAAGCAGAGCCCCAAAATTGTTATGCTTTAAAAGAAAAATATCCTGACGGTTCTCTCACCTTCTGGCAGCAGGACACAAAGGGCGACTGCAAAAGAAAAGGAACAGGACAGGCAGTTTACCATCGTGGCTAAGCTTAATCCTTTTAGGTGGCGGACAATTTTGCTTCCCTTTTTCCCTCCCCAAAGCCGCCCAGAGACGCTTCTGAGGTCCCAGGTCTTCGCTGCAGGTGTTTTATAACCCTGCCCGACCGCGCGTCACAGCCGCCCGTGGACACGCCTCTCACCTCGCCTCCCTGCGTGGGACGGGGGCGCCCTTCGGTTGGCGAGCCATGGGGGCACCGAGCCAACCAATCGTCCCGTCGCTTTGCAGCCGCTGCCGCCGTCGCTTTTTCTTGCCTGGCTGCGACCAAGTCGCGCCCTCTTTCCCAGCGACTGTCCCGCAGCACTCGAGGCGTTCATCTCTTCCCCCCACCGCCCCATCCTCCGGGGTAACTTCGGGTTCATACAAGAAGCGACCCGAAGGCTGCATGGCTGGATGTGGCCGGACTTCGAAGCAGTAGGGGGAGGACGGAAATCAGCGATCTCCGCCCTGGCTGACTCGTAGCCTGGATTTGGAGCGCAGTTCCATCATCCTTAGCCCCGCCGACTGGAGGTGTGCGGGAGTTTCCGCCCAACATTTTGGAGAACTCCAAGTTCGGGAGAGTTTGGGTTGGAAAGAAAAGGTTTAGTACTCAAGAAAGGCAAGTTCTCATTCCCATGAGTGGTTCGGTGGTTGGCAAGATGCGCCCTTCCTGCACCACAATTCAGCCTGGGTGCTTTGTATTCCTACAGCCTACTAAGCATTTCTCTAACCATGATTTACTCAATGAGCCCAGTTCTCTGAGTTTAGAGCACCACAAACCAGTCAACCACTTTTTGTTCTTTCTTCCTAGCAATCAACTCCACAAATCGACATACGTGCCTCTGCTTATATAGGGTATGCACACCTGTTGGGAAGGAAGGAAGGAAGGAAGGAAGGAAGGAAGGAAGGAAGGAAGGAAGGAAGGAAGGAAGGAAGGAAGGAAGGAAGGAATTTATTTTAAACCCTATCTGTATAAAAGGAAGGAAGGAAGGAAGGAAGGAAGGAAGGAAGGAAGGAAGGAAGGAAGGAAGGAATTTATTTTAACCCTATCTGTAAGGAAGGAAGGAAGGAAGGAAGGAAGGGAAGGAAGGCTAATATATATTGAGATATAAAGTGCCATTTCCCATTTCCCTCATGAATATGTCAGCATTTAGCATTTGGGGATTAAATGTTCCAAGAAAAAAAATGCATCTACAATTGTGAAGAGAAATCCATGCATGGGGTCTAATGTCCTACCCAGTTTGGTCCCCAGGGGGCAGCCTCATCCCTTCAAATGATCTTCTAAAAGGTCCTATGAGGGCCTAGCTGGCACCTTCTCAAAGTCCTTGAGATGATAAATATACTCCGGTCTCCTTTCTGTTTCATCCTAGCACTGCCTGTTGAGGTAGGCTGATAAACGTGGCACCTTCTCAAAGTCCTTGAGATGACAAATATACTCCTATCTCCTTTCTGTTTCATCCTAGCACTGCCTGTTCAGGTAGGCTGATAAACGGTACCAGGGTTGCTGCATGAACTGCTTAATGAGGTCTCCTGCATGCATTCTGCTTACATTTGCAAATTTAAACCAACTTGCCCATATCTCACTTAGATTCTCCCTGTGACTATTTGGTTAAACCACGTTGGCTGTTCCACACTGTTAAGCACTTACCAGCTTTATCTGTCAAGTCTTCAGTGTGTGAAGGCCAGCCTGCCATCATCAGAAATCCCGTTGTTGTTTTTGTTGTTGCATCATTTGCAAACACTGCACCCTTCCACCAAGGGTTGGGATCTCACCCACACTTCTTGTTTCCTCTACACAGGGTCAAGGTTGAGGATCCAGTATTTCACAAAGCCATTGCCCTTTTAATAACCATGATAAGAAATTCCTTTGTTGGTGGTTCAGGGAAGGGAAGGGAAGACAGAGAGAGAGAGAGAGAGAGAGAGAGACCTCTGCAAAATGCCAGCCATCTTGTGGTCTGAAAGGACAAAGAAGAGTAAATCGCTAGTGGGCAAGTGGCAGATCTTGGGGGAAGGGGATGAAATGAGCAATTTACATTAGGAAATCAGAAAGATGCGAGAGAGAGAGAGAGAGAGAGAGAGAGAGAGAGAGAGAGAGATGGGCACACACATTGCATACATGTCTCACAAAGGCTTGTAAGAAAAATGTAAAGTGATGCAAGATTTCTCTAGGCTTTGTCTCAGTTGGGCAATGGCCAAGTTGATTACTCTGGCATTCATCATGAAGGAGAATTATCTATGGTCTACCATGGATTTGATCAACAAATAAAATCACGAGTCAGTGTTAAAATGCATACTTCGTTCAGCTAGAACAGGGGTGTCAAACTGAAGGCCCACAACAGCAGAGGTGGTCTAAAGCAGGTTCTGACCAATTCTGGAGAACCCATAGTCTCTCAAGATAAGCACCCACCTGCTGCCAATAACAGAAGTGTCAAAAAACTAGAACAAAAACCAGCCAAAAGAGCTTCAAGAATGAATCTGAAATGAACTAATGACTTTGCTTCCTGAAAAGGTTTCGTCATCTTTGCCTGTCCTTATGGGAGGGGCAATCACCTCCCAGCCTTACTCCCGAGTCACCCCTTTTGTTTCAGCTGCTCTCACCTTCTAGCAGCTCTGCGCACACATGCACTGGGAACAGGCTCCCCTGGGTCCTCTGCCTCACTGCTGCCAGACTCCGGAGGCTCCGCAGGCAGGACCCCACTCCCAGATGATCCTGGCCCCATCTCTGCATCAGACACAGGACCCTCATCCGAGTCCTCTCCAGACTCCCGGACTGGTCCCCGTTCTTCCCCACTGTCCGATTCTGCTGCCGTCTGCACAGGCTGCCGGCGAACCACAACAATTTCACTGGATCATTGAATTAAAGGTTTGGGAGGCTCATCCAGGATCACACTCTGAAAATACAGGAAAACAAATTGAACCGTGTTTGAATGGTGACTCTGCTCCAGGGATGGAGAATCTTCAGCATTCATAAAGTACAGTCTTTCCCTCTTTTGTGAATCTCACTATTAAGACGTTTTCCCCTTACATTTAAACAAAAAAAAATTAAGCAAGAGGATTTTTCATAAAAATTGGTCAATTTAATCCCATTTAAGTTCTCACAGCAATTCCAAGAGGTGGAGTAAGATGAGAATGTGCCAAATGGGGAATTGAACTGAGATCTCCTAAACTGATAGGCCAATAAACTCTTCATTGCTTATTCCAACCAAGGAACAGAATATAATAGAATAACAGAGTTGGAAGGGACCTTGAAGGTCTTCTAGTCCAACCCCCTGCTTAGGCAGGAAACTCTACACCACTTCAGACAAATCATTATTCAATCTCTTCTTAAAAACCCCCAGTGTTGGAGAATTTACAACTTCTGAAGGCAAGTTGTTCTACTGATTAATTGTTCTAAGTGTCAGGAAATTTCTCCTTAGTCCTAAGTCGCTTCTCTCCTTGAAGGACCATCCTAGATGAATTGTACTGCAATTCCAATCATCCTCAATTTGTCCTCTCCATGGTTGCTGGGAATTATAGAAGTGGGGAGAGGCTTTTGTGGTGGATAATGGCTACTATAAAGTCTTCCAGGCAATACAATGGCAGCTTAGAACCATGCCTTCTCTTCTGAGTTGACCTTATATGCCCACATGATGCCAAGGGCCAGCTCTAGGCTAAAGCAGACTATATACCAAAGCTAAAAATTTTAGGGGCCACCAAAATACTGCCAAAAACACTATAGAAAAGCAAAGCAGCAGTAACAGTACCTTCCATGAACGAGTTTACCTGCTTGAAGAGTTTACCTACTTGCAGAATTTGTGCCATACAATAACAATAGGTGTTGATGTAATTACAATTATTTACTATGTAAATAGGGTGAAAATGTCTGAGAAAATGAAAAAAAAATTTTGGAAAAAATAAAAAATTTGGGCTAAAAAAAACTACCTCAAAACTTACCACCTCTGCTGTCACCTCTTTTATGTTTCAACAGCACCAAGATGGCTTATGCTGGCTGGTAAGATATTGTGATCCAGACCAAACATGGAACATGTGGCAGAACAAGCGTCTGCTAATCTGGGCAAGACAATTACATTTTTTTTTAACCAAGGGGGAAATGGGAGGCGGTAGTAAAGGGGGCAGATTCCTTCAGATAAGTGCCTTACTTGGAAAAAATATTCTTGACTATCCATTCTTGGGAGGTGCTGAAGGATCAGAAAGAGAGGTAGCAAAATGAGTAGAATGTTATTGAAAACATGCAAAGGAGTTCAATTATCCATACATAATCCCTCCCTACAAGAGACCGCAAACCTCTTAGGGCAAGTTGAGGCAGGCAGGTGCAATGCGGGCACAGGTAGGTGAGGTTGGAAGAGATCATTTACATGGGGGAGGGGGAGGGAACGAGAGAGGGATAACTCAATGACTTCATCTTGAAATCCTTTAGCTGCAGTTGGAAAGGAGAAGGAAGTTGGCTTTGAAGACTGACAAGCTACTGTAGGTTTCTTCCAGTTGTAGAAACCTTCCTGATATAAATGTTGAAAAAGGGTGGGAAGAGTTTATACACAGATAAGTGACCTAAAGTATTTATGGTCCCGAATTTAGATTAGCCCATTTTCTGGTATGTATGCATGTGTATGAGTGAGTGTTTTTCCACACTTACATAATAATCCTGGCTTTGTTCATCAGCTCTGCAAATAGTCTATAAATAAACTTCACTCTTTTTACAATATACCAACCCCCCCTGAAGCAGACTAGGTTGAATGTCTGTGACTTTTTGTTCTCTCCAAACAATGACTATGTTTATATAGTTTCACTTTATCAGTGGTGAACTGGACCATGGTTGAATCAACGGCCCTAACTTTTCTGGGATTGGTATACAACGCACTAAGCTCTTAATTAGGCACATTGACTGGATTAAGGGGGATATACACGGCTTGGCTTGTAAGGAGTTCATCTAACCATAGCCAGGAGGTTGAATGACTAAAATAAGATTCAAACTCAGTTCCTTTCCATCTGAACTCATTCAGAGGAAGAAAGTAGAGTTTGGGACATAAACGATTCATTTTTCTTGAAGCCTTCCTTGGAAGCAGCTTGATCTGTACATCTTTCTCCTCCTTTCATTTGTACAAGGCAATATGTTTTCAGAAGGTGTCTCTGAGATGCACGGGTGTCCACAAGGTATGATTAGAAAGTCAAAATGTTGCCCACAAGGGCACAATTAAAACTCTGCCTTTTCTTGATGCATGTAACTTAAGAGCCGTCATGGCACAGTGGTTAGAAATGCAGGCTAACTCTGCTGACTGCCCGCAGTTCAATCCTGACCAACTGAAGGTTGACTCAGCCTTCCATCCTTCTGAGGTCAGTAAAATGAGGACCCAGATTGTTGGCTCTGTAGCTGTGGTTGTACAGCGGTTAGAATGCAGTACTGCAGGCTATTTCTGGGAAAGATTGATGGCAAAAAGGGGAAGGGGACAGTAGAAGCTAAGATGGTTTGATGTTGTCATCGATGCAATTAACATGAGTTTCAGCAAACTCTGGGAGACATTGAAAAATGGGGGGGGGGGGTAAGTTGTGGTCTATGGGGTTGCAACAGAAACAATTTAATGACTGAACAACAGCACCAAAAGGAGCCTTTCCCAGCTTCCACTTAACGATGATACAATGTGATACCAAAAATACTGGCAATTACTTTTCCCTGTCCCTGTGCCATTCATCTTGTCCCAAATTTCCAAGTGAGAAAGACTTAAGTTGCCCTTAACTCCACCAGTGTGAAAGTAGTATTTCCCCCATTATTTTGAGGCTATCCGAGATAATCTGAAAACAGGAAAGGAAAGTCGGGGTGACTGCATTAACAGATAACAATGGCAGAACTGGCATCCATTGCAGAAATGGCAAATTTCTGCTCTGTGTCTGAATAGTCAAACAATTGGCAAGTCCAAAGCTCGACCAACAAATCAGTACACCAAATACAAGCTAGGCGGATATGACCTCGTTGATGACCCTCACTCTGTCAAGGACCTTGGAGAACTCCTATGGAATGACCTAAGCAACAGAGCTCACTGTAACAGCATTGCCAAAATGGCATTAAGAGTTGTAAAATTAATCTTACGAAGCTTCTCCTCCGGTAATATTGAATTGCTAACTAGACAGAGGTGATATTCAGCAGGTTCTGACCAGTTCTGGAGAACCAGTAGCAGAAATTTTGAGTAGTTTGGAGAACCAGCAAATACCACCTCTGACTGGAGATTTTACAGTATCCTTCCCCTGCCACACCCACCAAGCCACGCCCACAGACTCAGTAGTAAAAAAAATTGAATCCCACCACTGTAATGAGAGCATACAAAACTTCTGCTAGACTCGAATACAGTTCATCTGTCTGGAATCTGCACTGTATATTGGACATTAATACAATTGAGCAAGTCCAGAAGTATTTCACAAGAAGAGTACTACACTCCTCTGCTCACAACAGAATACCCTACACCTCCAGACTTGAAATTTTGGGCTTGGACAACCTAGAACTACACCACCTATGGTTGGACCTAAGCGTAGTACACAAAATTATCTGGTACAATGTCCTACCAGTCAATGACTACTTCAGCTTCAACTGCAACCATACAAGAGCACACAACAGATACAAACTCAATGTAAACTGCTCCAAACTTGATTCCAGAAAGTACGACTTCAGCAACAGAGTGCTCAATGCCTGGAATGCACCACCTGACTGTTGTAACATCCTCAAATCCCCACTCTTTTAACCTTAAACTATCCACTATTGACCTCACCCCATTCCTAAGAGGTCTGTAAGGGGCCTGCATAAGTGCACCATCGTGCCTACCATCTCTGTCCTATTGTCCCCATTTATCCGTACCTACTTCTTGTATTCATACTCATGTTTATTCTTATACCTATTATCTTGTAAGCAATTGACAAATCAGATAAATAAAATAAATAAATTTCAGGCCAGCCTGATTTTTTGGTGATTCAAGAGTCGTAGGCAGAGGCCACATTCAAACAGTAGGGAACAGCAAGGCAAAATTATGCGATCAAGGAGGAAGACAATGCATACATGGACCAGTAGGTAGCAAGCACAGAAGCTGCGCTGCAAACCAGGTACATTATCATAACCAAACATCAACCAAAAATTATGTGGCTGGGCTACACTGTGCTGTTTCTGGGGAGACTCTTGCATGATACAAGTCTCTTAATGATCCATAGGCAATTCCCAGATCCAAGGGCTTAATGCATTAAATAAAGGGGTGCATCTGTTCTACCCTTATGCAGCCTAGTTACAATGAGACTACAATTTAGCAACAGATCCTGAAACAGAACAGTAAGCCATAAGTGTAACTGTCTGCTGAGATGCATTATGTGAATATCTATAATGCTGAATCTTTTTTTATTTATTTATTTTTGTCCTAGAAGCGAGAACAGTGTTTCTCAAATGTACTAATTCTTTTTATTGGTTTTTAATAAGGAAGGAAGGAAGAAAAGAAAGAGAAAGGAGAGAAAGAAAGGAGAGAGAGAGAGAAAGAAAGAAAGAAAGAAAGAAAGAAAGAAAGAAAGAAAGAAAGAAAGAAAGAAAGAAAGAAAGAGAAAGAAAGAAAGAAGGAAGGAAGGAAGGAAGAAAGAAAGAAAGAAAGAAAGAAAGAAAGAAAGAAAGAAAAGAAAGAAAGAAAGAAAGAAAGAAAGAAAGAAAGAAAGAAAGAAAGAAAGAAAGAAAAGAAGAAAGAAAGAAAGAAAGAAAGAAGGAAGAAAGAAAGAAAAAGAAAGAAAGAAAGAAAGAAAGAAAGCAAGAAAGAAAGAAAGAAAGACAAGGAAGGAGGAAAGGGGAGAGAGAGAGAGAAGGAAGGAAGAAAGGAAGAAGAAAGAAAGAAAGAAAGAAAGAAAGAAAGAAAGAAAGAAAGAAAGAAGGAAGAAGAAGAAAGAAAGAAAGAAAGAAAGAAAGAAAGAAAGAAAGAAAGAAAGAAAGAAAGAAAAGAAGGAAAAGCAAGCAAGCAAGAAGGAAGAAAGACAAGGGAGGGAGGAAAGGGGAGAGAGAGAGAAGAAAGAAAGAAGGAAGGAAGAAAGGAAGAAAGGAAGAAAGGAAGAAAGAAAGAAAGAAAGAAAGAAAGAAAGAAAGAAAGAAAGAAAGAAAGAAAGAAAGAAAAAGCAAGAAAGAAAGAAAGACAAGGGAGGGAGGAAAGGGGAGAGAGAGAGAGAAGGAAGGAAGAAAGGGAGGAAGGAAGGAAGGAAGAGCAAAACACAAAAATAATGACGATGGAGATACTTAAATAATGTTATTCCACCAAAGAAAGCTCATCTTGTTTTATAGTCTTGCACAGTGGAAAGGGATTCACAATCAGCTGCTTTTAAGGCAACTTATACAGTCCTGACTGGAGAACATCTTAAAAATGGATCCCATAAGCTGTCAAAAAGATTATGAATTTGGAGGAAATCCTTTGTATTCCTTGCTATTCCTTTTCTTAAGCTTTATAACAGGATTTTATTTTATCTCCTTACCCTGAATTGTTTGACTTTTATTATATTGTTGTCATGGATTGAGTGTTCTTTGCAATCAGCTCAAGGGGATAAAAAGATAAAAATATAAAATTTAACAGGCTCTAAAACAGGGTGTCCAACCTTGGCAACTTTAAGACTTGTGGACTTCAACTCCCAGAATTCCTCAGCCAGCAAAGCTGGCTGAGGAATTCTGGGAGTTGAAGTCCACAAGTCTTAAAGTTGCCAAGGTTGGACACCCCTGCTCTAAAAGAAAGGTTCTAAAAATGTCACTTTGTTGATGATTACCGTAAATATGAGAGCCCAAGGCTGGGTAATTGCTAATATTGTGGACATGGGTGTAATTTTGCTTAGTTGCAATTTTTAAAAGGGAAAGCTTTTTAGTGATGGAAAACAACTCTTGAGATCCAGATTATTGGCTTCATTTATGATTTCTGTGACTTGAACATCAATATTCTCAAAGAATCAGGAAAGTAGGATCCAATATTTTAAATTCTTCTATCTAATGGCTCCAGTCTTTGTATTGAAACAATGATGGGTACAGTGTTGGGATTCAAAAAAAAATTACTACTAGTTCTGTGGGCATGGCTTGGTGGGCTTGGCTTGGCATGGTGGGCATGGTTTGGTGGGCATGGCAGGGGAAGGATACCGTAAAATCTCCATTCCCTCCACACTCCTGGGGGAAGGTTACTGCAAAATCCCAATTCTCTCCCCACGCCACCCCACTAACCTGCTTTCCAGCTCCGTTCTCCTATTCAGGGAAACAAAAGAAGACCCAGCCAATCAGCTGGGACTTGGGAGGCAGAGAATAGATGGGGGCGGGGCCAGTCAGAGGTGGTATTTGCCGGTTCTCCAAACTACTCAAAATTTCTGCTACCAGTTCTCCAGAACTCCAAGATTCCTCTCTCAGTTACTACTATTGAGCAAGATATGTATGTATGCATATCACATATGAAAATGTTAAGCAAAGCACTAGCACATTCACACTTTCAACATGAACAAGTCACTGGCAAAGGGTATCTTAGCTTATTAACTGAATTTTCTAGCAGCAGAAGAGGCAATTTAGTGTTTGGCATGATTTGCATGTTCTCCCTGGGGCGAGTGCCAGGGCATTCCTGATCTACCAAACAGCCCACATGGAACAGGTGAGAAGCATCTATCAATAAAAGCATATCAGCTGGAATCTGGACACAAAATGAAGCTGTAGTTTTCAGCATATGTGCCAGGAAGCTAAGTAGCATGTACATTTAGCATGATATACCACGATATGGTTGGTCACCCCACCCAGACAGATGTTTAGACTGGATTTGGCATTTTTATCCACCTATCGAGTCATTCCCTGGGACAGGCAGATGTTATTGTTTTATGGTAATAAAAGTATTGTCACAGGATGTAAACTGTTCCAAATAAAGCTGCCTTTTGCAAGTGATTGACTGTGATTTCGTCAGTGCCAATGGTCTTCAAATAGTGCTCCAGACAAGTGAAGGGATTCAAAACAATTTTACTACCGGTTCTATGGGTATGGCTTGGTGGGCGTGTTGTGGCTTGGTGGGCATGGCTTGGTGGGCGTGGCAGGGGAAGGATACTGTAAAATCTCAATTCCCTCCCCCCACACTAACCTGCCTTCCAGCTCCGTTCTCCTGTGCAGGGCAACCAAAGGAAACCCAGCCGATCAGCTGGGACTCGGGAGGCAGAGAATAGATGGGGCGGGGCCAGTCAGAGGTGGTATTTGCTGGTTCTCTGAACTACTCAGAATTTCTGCTACCGGTTCTCCAGAACTGGTCAGAATCTGCTGAATACCACCTCTGCTCCAGATGTTTTGGGAATGCACCCAAAGTGTTTATTACTATTGGCACTTTCTTTGGTTTCTTTTGCCACAGACCTACTTCTACTTATAAGTCTTTGTGTTTTGTGATTTTCTCAGGTTCTTTCTCTCCTCTTCCGCCATCTCCAGATGCTGAATGTCTTTTTATCTTTCTTATCAACTGTTGTTCAATCGATAAGTTAACATCGATGTGTGCTGGATGAATTTATTCTAAGGCAGCTTCTATGTGGAGTCTTAGAAGCAAATACCTTTTAGTCTGCTTTGACTGGCTTTCCTAAATGTTATCCACTACCAGGGAGCATGCTACATTTGCTCCAGATATACTTTCAGTCAAAGCCAATGAGAGTTAGCTTATACTTTAATCTCGGAGAAAAGAATTAACAATGACAAGCTTTGATTTTCATTATTTCATTGGCAATTGTCCATGAGACATTTTACCTAAAAGTGGGGAAAGAAAATCATGTTTGTCCCCCGCACATATGATTTAGTTAGGTTGGAATGTAAACCTTCTTTGAATTTTGCAGGGAATTCTAGAAGATAGGCTGACTCCAAACCAATGGCTCCTGAGTTATCAGCAGCTCTTGGAGAGAATTACATTTCCATGTCTGCCACACTGCAAAGCATCAGATCATGGATGGAAGTTGGTGGGGAGAAGAGAACGAAATAATCCTTTCTCTTCTATCTGGCTGCTCCCTCAGAACATCATGTGCTAGAGAAGTTACAGTAGATGCCAGGGAAAGAAGCTTTGAAGAACTAGGAAATGGGACTTCCTACAAGGCAGAGAAGAAGGTTGGTGAGAGGAAGATTCAGGAGTAGGTCAGTTACTGATATCTCAAGATGTGGTGAGAAAAAAGTTTGTCTGAAACTTTAAGGAACTAACCCCAGTTAGCCTAGCCAGTGGGCCGCCAGAAAAGCTAATGGGCTTGACATTATATATGGCAGCTGTCTATCTTCCTGGCTGAAACTGGAAAGGTTTGGAAATAACACCAAGTTTGTTGTGTTTGGGGAGCTGAGTCAGAACAATTTGTTTCTGAGCCATTCATTTTTGTGCTCTATGCACAAAACTTACAGCAATTCATTCAGTGACTGTTCAAAGTTACAAAGGCGCTGAAAAAAAGTGACTTATGACCATATTTCCGCACTTATGACCACCGCGGCATCCCCGTGATCAAAATTTAGACTGTTGGCAAGTGACCCTTATTTATGACATTTGCTGAGTTCTGGGATCAATGTGATCCCCTTTTGTGACTTTCTGACAATGGGGAAGTCAGTTTCATTTAACAACCGTGTCACTAACATAACAACTGCAGCTATTCACTTAACAATTGTGGCATGGAAGATCATAAAGAAAGGGCAACCTTCACTTAACAAATGTCTCACTTAGCAACAGAAGAAATGTTTGGCTCCATTGCGGTCATGAGTTGAGGACTGCCTGTAGTGCAAGTTAATCAAGAAGTCATATCAACCTGTAAATAAAATCCACCTTCCGTTCATCAGTTTGCAGGCTTTTCACTTTTTCTTTCTTAGCCTGATATGATTGGGTTTGTTTCCATGCAACCATCGTGAAATGACTTGAATTTGAATTTTGGTTGGCTTTCATTGGTTCAGCTTCATAAAAGTCAAATCCCAAGAATGCCAGGAAAGATGAAAAGACCATCTGGCATCGACTTACCCCCTTGAACAAAACCAATTTCTTAATTTGCCATGCCTTGTTCCCATAATTCCTCCCTCTTCCTCCTGGTTAGTTACTCTTTCTTCTGTCAAGGTAAAGGTAAAGGTTCCCCTTGCACATATGTTGTTTCCGGCTCTAGGGGGTGATGCTTATCTCCATTATAAAGCCGAAGAGCCAGCGCTGTCTGAAGACGTCTCTGTGGTCATGTGGCTGGCATGACTAAACGCCGAAGGCGCAGGGAACACTCTTACCTTCCCACCAAAGTAGTCCCTATTTTTTCTATTTGCATGTTTTTTACATGCTTTCGAACTGCTAGGTTGGCAGAAGCTGGGACAAGTAACGGGAGCTCACTCCATGACGCAGCGCTAGGGATTCGAACCACTGAACTGCCAACCTTTCTGATCGACAAGCTCAGCGTCTTAGCCACTGAGCCACCGCTTCCCTTTCTGTCAGGATATTATTATGAAAATTTGGGAGCTTAACTGCTCAGCTGATGGTTTACAGTTGGCGTCTCTCCTACACCAATTTTGGTAATAGCTTTCTACATGACAAGGGATGAGTAAGCCAGCAGAAATGAGCAATATTCTTTGTTCCTTGCAGCATAGCTGAAATATGAACAAGCGGGGTTGAGAAAGTAAACCAAGTATAATACCAGACCAAAAAAAATAATAAAGAGTTGGGAAAGGCTGGTGAATGACATCATCCTTCTTAGGTGAAAGATATCACTCCATTAGTGGGTTGGTGAGGTTTAATTGGCTAGCCTTTGAGCAAGACATGATAGCTAAAAACCAATGGGCAATATTTTGAGACCCTGAACAAGGAAACAGAGCTGACTGCACAGATGGTTTCAGGGAAGGCATGTTACCAAAGATATAGCAGAAATTTCCATTGGGGAAAGCAAGTCCTGGATCATGAGGGGTCCTTCTTGCTCTCTGGGGTTGCTTGTTTTCTTGCAGACGTTTCATTACCCAAACTAGGTAACATCATCAGTGCTAGTAAGGAATGCAGTTTGCTGTATGACTAGCTGGATGACCTTAGGCCAGACACTCTCTTTCAACCCAACTTACCTGACAGAGTAGTTGTTGTGGGGAAAATAGGAGGAGGAAGGTATGTTGGATAAGTTCACCTCCCTGAGTTATTTGTAAAATGAATAAAGGTGGGATACAAATAAATAGATGATTGATAGGTAGGTAGGTAGGTAGGTAGATAGATAGATAGATAGATAGATAGATAGATAGATAGATAGATAGATAGATAGATCGATCTGGAAAAATACATATGCAAAATTTATCCCTATTCTAGATTGTGTGTGCATATATTTCAATGTCACAACTATTTGCAATTTGCCATGTCATTTAAAAGGGCAACATGAGATTTGCTTGGAATTGGATTATTTCCAAGGTGTTGAATTTGATCTAACCCAAACCTTGCGGTTACTGAAGAACTCTAGAAGTATCTTAGGTTGCTTACTAGATGACGTAAAGCGGATCTTCTGGAAATGTCCTACTAAGAGCTCCCTTGAAATGCAATACATTTGGTAGCAATTTAAACCAAGTTACAATCCAGTCCAAGTTTTATAGAATAAAATGGAACAAAGCTGTATACAATTAGACTTCCAGTGAAGTAAGACATTCTAAGAAATGTGAAACAGCCTACAGATTAAAGACTTATTGACATGCTAGAACACATACTCCTTCGATGCACTTTTTATAGAGATATTCGGGGGTGGGGGTGGGAAAACTTATCTTCCCAATAATTGATAGATATCTTGGCCATTCTGGCACTACTTATCTCCAGTGGCTGCTTAAGAAGAAACAGACTATGATTCCAACCCAGATAGATAGATTCTGCAAAGCAGCACAATGGATCCATCAGAAACAGGTGATTAATCCATCATAGCTATTTTATACAATTAATGCAGCATACCCTTTTGTGTTGTCATTCTTTTGCATTTTAGTATTTAATGACTATGGGCCTCACAGTTTAAGGATTGATTGTTATATTATGATTAGGCCATGCTATGTTTTGCTCGTGTGCAACTGACAGATTGGATGCCAAATTGCGATTTTAATATACATTTTATCTGTTATTTATTATTTTATTCTAGAACTTTTAACTGGATATTCCTTGAATGCTTTTTGACTTGCTCTGGTCTCTGGTATTTGACGTTAATAAACACTGACATGCTAGCAAACGATGCTCTGAATATGCAAAATTTCTAAAGGTGAGGAAGTGTTTTCACTTTCTGTTTTGCGATGGAATGAAATCAACACTATGTATCTTATCCATCTGATGCATCTATGGAGAGTTCAAAGGCCACATACAGCTGGGCCTCTAACAGATTAACAGAGTTGGAAGGGATCTTGTAGGTCATCCAGTCCACCCCCCTACCCAAGCAGGAGACCCTACACCATTTCTGACAGATGGCAGTCCCATCCCTTCTTGAAAGCTTCCAGTGATGAAGCTCTCACAACCTGCGAAGGCAAGCTGTTCCATTGGTTAATTATTCTCACTGTCAGAAAATTTCTCCTTATTTCCAGGTTGAATCTCTCCTTCTTCAGTTTCCATCCATTATTCTTTGTCTGGCCTTCAGGTGCCTGGAAAATAGCTTGACCCCTTCCTCTTTGTGGCAATCCCTCAAATATTGGGACACTGCTATCATGTGTCCCCTGGTCCTTCTTTTCATCAAACTAGACATATCCAGCTCTTGTAACCATTCTTCATATGTTTTAATCTCCAGTCCCCTAATCATCTTGGTTGCTCTTCTCTGCACTTTTTCTAGAGTCTCAACATCTTTTTTATAGTGTGGTGACCAAAATTGGATGCAGTATTCTGCCATGATCATTAGCTAGAAAATGTGACAAGACCTACAGAACACTCTCTACCTGTACCGATCTGATTGTACCAAGGTAGGAAGGTCTGGCACAATACAGGGGAAAAAAAGAACCAGCTACTGCAAGGAAGGGACCAGCAAATTCTTTTCCTCCTTTTGGTGAAGAGCATTCCTACTAGTTTTATTATTTCCATTTATGGCATATTCTGGCTGGGCACTGGAATGCCCTCCAACCTGATTTCATCTGCAAGTTCTTTTTAACACAAAGATACCCATCAAGTACATGGTGGTTTGTTCTTTGGTTAGCCAGGTTAAAAATACATGTAGAGGATGATTGTTAAACTGAGCATCTGACTTGCTGACTAAGGTAAAACATAATATCTAACTATTGTACCTTGGGGGAATTTGCTGGAAGGCTTCTAAAGTTAGCTGGAGAAGATTCACGGATCCCCTTTCTTGATTTACAGCTGGAGTGACAACTATGGCTCTTTATGACCTGCAGACTTCAACTCCCAGATAGCCTAAATTCTGGGAGTTGAAGTCCACACTTCTTAAAGTTGCCAAGTTTGTAAAACATTGGTCCACAAACTTGTGTAGATTACAGATTACAGATTATCAGAGTTGGAAGGGACCTTGTAGGTCATCTAGTCCAACCCCCCACCCAAGCAGGGGACCCCACACCATTTCTGACAAATGGCAGTCCAATTTCTTCTTGAAAGCCTCCAGTGATGAAGCTCCCAAACTTCCGAGGGCAATTTCTGTTCCATTGGTTGATTGTTCTCACTGTCAGAAAATCTATCCATATTTCCAGGTTAAATCTCTCCTTGTTCAGTTTCTATCCATTATTCCTTGTCTGGCCTTTGGGTGCCTTGGAAAATAGCTTGGCCTCTTCCTCTCTGTGGCAGTCTTTCAAATATTGGAACACTGTAGTGCCTGAGAAGATCTTTTTCCTGGGGGAAACAATTTGGAGAGAATCACTTAGAACAGGGGTGGGCAAACTTTTTGGCTCGGGGGCCGCATTGACTTTTAAAATTTGACAGACGGGCCGGGTCAGCACAAGATTTTTTGGGAATCGCCCCCCCCTTCCCCCCCCTCTTCTCCTCCTTCCCTTCCCCTCGGAGGCCCCCTGAGTCAGGAGTTGCTACCGCCGGTGCGGCTCCACGCGGCTCCAGTCCCGCGTTGCCTCGGGAAGGGAAAGGCAAAAAGGAAGAGCCGCGGCGGTGCTTTGCAATGGCAGCAGCGGCACCGGAGGCTCAGGCTCAGCGGCTCCTGGTTTTGCCTTTTCCTTCCCAAGGCAACGCGGGACTGGAGCCGCGCAGAGCTGCGCCGGCGGTAGCAACTCCTGACAGCCCCAGCCGGACACCTGAGCGGAGCCCGGGCGGAACTGCCTGTTGCTGCTGCCGGAGCACCGCCGGGTCGCCTCCTCCAAGCAGCCTGCCCACCCGCCGGGCTTCCCCTCCGCCACGCGGCTTGGGGCCAGGCGCGAGCGCCCGCGAGTTAAAAGGAAGCCGAAAGTTGCTGGGAAGTTGCTCGGGTTTCCGGGGCTTCCAGGCTTAAACTTTGCACAGGCAAAGTTTGCAGGCGGGAGTGTCTTCCCGCCGAGGAGCGGGAAGGGTTCCGCCCGGCGGGCGGGTGGGCAGGCTGCTTGGAGGAGGCGACCCGGCGGTGCTCCGGGTTTCCCCTCCGCCGCGCGGCTCGGTGCCAGGCGCGAGCGCCCCCGAGGAAAAAGGAAGCCGCAAGTTGCTGGGAAGTTGCTCGGGTGCTGGGAGCAGGCTTTTAAAGTGCCACCCGAGCAGGACCGCCGAGCCGGGAAACGGGGCACCAAGGCAGGGCAATGCTCCACCAGCAGCGGCCTAGCTTTAGGTGGCTCCAAGCAGCCCGCTCCAAGCAGCCCGCCCGCCCGCCAGGCGGAACCCTTCCCGCTCCTCGGCCGGAAGACGCTCCCACCTGCAAACTTTGCCTTTGCAAAGTTTAAGCCTGGAAGCCCTGGAAAAAAAAGGGGGATCGGCGGGGACTCACCTTCGGAGAGGTCGCACTCGAAGGTGATTTCGAACTCCCAGCCAAGGCCTTTGCAAAGTTCTTCTTTTCTTTCCTACCCCGAGAGCGCTCCGCACTGTTTTGCAGCTTTGGGGGCCATGCGGCGCAGGGCAATACGCCACGCCCAGCGATTTTTTTTCAGGGGCGGGCCGGATTGGACAGACCAACGGGCCAGATGTGGCCCGCGGGCCGTAGTTTGCCCACCCCTGACTTAGAATCATGACTCAAGAACCAGGAGGAATCTAAAGGTCACTAGTAGCCCCCTAAATTGTTTGTTTGTTTTTTCATTTCTTCCCTGGGTAAATTCCATATCTTTATCCAGGAATGGATTGGACTTCCATTTGCATGGTACCAGGATATGTTTAGGTAGGGATGTGTGAATGGACTTGCATTCTTCCTTTGTCTGCTGGCCTTTTCTACCCAACAATCTATCAACAGATGAATGTACATTATTGACTTTTCATCCACACCTCAGATACAGAAAGATGCTGGCTTTTTTGGTCAGCATTTCTTACTGCTGTAATCATGTCATTGTTTGCTAAACAATGTTTGGGTCCTCTTTGAACTCTAGGAGGGCGGGAAATGGAATATTTCTAGGAGCTTCAATGGTTTCGGTTATGTATTTCGGCCTATGTGTCATTTTCAAATGAAAACTTCAGTTTCAGGAAGTGACTCAAGGGTCCTAAGGTTATTTTCAATCAGAGCCTTAATGACAAGTAGCCCCAGCCCAGAGACTTTACCATCATTGGGCCTGAAAAGCCCTAGACCAGACCCTCCTCTTCCTCTGTCATGACCGGCTTTCTCAGAGGGATAGAATCAAGATCACGAGAAGTGTTAATACCACTTTATAATGTCTTGGGGAAAGGCTAGACTTGGAATACTGCATCCACTTTTTGTTGCCATGATGTAAGAAAAAGATGTTGAGGCTCTAGAAAGAGTGCAGAGAAGAGCAACCAAGATGATTAGGGGACTGGACGCTAAAACATATAAAGAACGGTTGCTGGAACTGGGCATGGCTAGTTTGATGAAAAGAAGGACTAGGGGTGACATGGTAGCAGTGTTCCAATATCTCAGGGGATGCCACAAAGAAGAGGGAGCCAAGCTATTGTCCAAAGCACTGAGGCAGAAGCCATGGGTGGAAACTAATCAAGGAGAGAACCAACCTCGAACTAAGAAGAAATTGTGAGGGGTGAGAGCAGTGAGAACAGTTAATCTGTGGAACAGCTTGCCCCCAGAAACTATGAATGCTCCAACCCTGGAAGTTTTTAAGAAGAGATTGGACAACCATTTGTCTGAAATGGTATTTGTCTGGGCAGGGGGTTGGACTAGAAGACCCACAAGGTCCCTTCCAACTCTGTTATTTTATTCTCATTTTGGCTGCCATACACCTTGGGCAATGCAGTTGATAAAGTTGGTAAAAGCTACATTCCAAGCCTTGCAGGTGAAGTATCTGCAAGGATGGCTTTCCTTTGGAAAGACTCCAGAACGTTGGGAGAGAGTAGAATTTAAGGGAGGAGACTTACATCATCTGGATTTTAGTCTTTTAAGATATGTGTGTTAAGCCCGAAATGGACATATGTGTAGCCGTTTTAGTTAGGCTTAGTATATATTCTTTTTCTTACTTTCTCTGTGGAAGTCATGGGGGAATGTTTCAGGCTTGGCACATTCCTAAGGAGGGGGGAGGAGTGGAGATAAAGGGAGTTGTTTTGGCTAGGTGATTCTTCTTCCCTTGGGAAACCAGTTGTCCGTGCTTAGACCCCTTGAGGTGGAGATTTATGACATCAAGCACGTTGAATTACTTCTATTGGAGAATGTGACTTTTGGGGGGTTGTTTCTAACTTTTAATATTGTGGGGTAATTCCGGGTTGTGTCAGATCCAGAATTACCATGGATTTTGCCAATTTGATGCTTTCCTAAATAAAAGAATTTGTTTTGGAAGATGGACTTTGTTCTTTTCTTTTTAAATGGATTTCATCACTTGGAAACCTAACATTGTGGGCTTCAATTCCTAGAATTCCCCAGCCAGCATTTATTTATTTATTATTAAATTTATATGCCACCCATATCACTGTCAAGCGACTCTGGGCGGCTTAATGGTAAAACACCATTAAAACACTAAATATTAGAATTGACACAAATTAGATAAATTAGAAATAATACAGTAGTACGCTAGAGGTAGTCCTTGACTTACAATAGTTCATCTAGTGACCTTTGAAAGTTACAACGGCATGAAAAGTGACATGACTATTTTTCACACTTACCACCTTTGTGGCATCCTTGTGATCATGTGATCAAAATTCAGATACTTAGCAACTGACTCATACTTATGACCTTTGCTTTGTCCCAGGGTCAACTTTTGCAAACTTTTGACGAGCAAAATCAATGGGGAAACCAGATCCACTTAACGACCGTGTTACTAACTATATCAACTGCAGAGATTCACTGAACAACTGTGGCAAGAAAGGTCATAAAATGGGGCAAAACTCACTTAACAAACGTCTCACTTAACAACAGAAATTTTGGGGCCAATTGTGGTCATAAGTCGAGGACTACCTGTGTATTATATTGATTATTTTAATGGGTTTTGAAGAAAAAAAACCCGCTTCTCCTTAAGTTAGCAAGAAATCTAAAAGCTGAGCTGTTTCCTTTGGTATGTAAGTTTTACCCAACGGAGGAAACTTTTTTTTTTTAAAAAAAAAAGATTATTCATTTCCTATTATATGGAGGACAGCAGTTTGCTGAATTATCTTTGTGGGGTTTTTTTTTCTCCATGCTAGGTTGTGGTTGATTGTTATGAGCTGGCAACTTTGGAAACAAAGGTGTGTGAGTGAGTAAGACTCAAGAATCCAGAAATAGCTCTTGCTTAATTGATCTTGAGTGAGCTAACCAAGTGGAATTTAAGCTATTTTCTTTGTCACATTTGCATTGTTTGATTAGAGACGCTGAAATGCATGCCAGAAGCCCTGTTGGCTACTCTAATGAACAGAAATGGTTTTCTTCCTAGCTCATCTTTTAACGTTCTACCTCATCAGATTACCTCAGATAGAACTCTCCTCACAGAGCTAATCCGCAAGATCAGAATAACAATTACGACGGAGGAGGGACAGTGCAGCTGAATAGTTAGGACTGAACTGAAACGGCTATGAGCCACTTTCCAATCTACACTGACATGGTTGCTGGGGGTGGAGGGGCATCAGAAAAATCACAGTGCGGGCTCCAACCACATAATCAAACTCCAACCATTTTATAAGATGTAAAGGCCTTTTTTGCAAGTGGTACCTCCAACTTGAGGTTATGACCTCGCTGTGCACCGAGGAATATGGCCACATCTATCTCTGGGTGGTCTTGAATGACCATCATTTCAAAGCTTAGCTCACCCTACAAGAGCGCCTGATAAAACTGGAGCTCCAAGAACATGGGAGGGAAAGTGGGATTATACATGTTAGGAGTACCCGCCCTTTCCGAACTCTGAAGTAGCACCTTTGTTCAGTTTAGCCCAGGGTTGGGATTCAAAAATCCCAGCAACCAGTTCACTGCCTGGTTGCTGGGTGGGTGTGTCCACTTCCTAATGTCCAGCTTCCGGTGGGCTTCCAGAGCCCAGGGGAGGCCCTTTTCACCCTCCCAAGGGTCCAGAGGTTTTCCCCAGGCCTCTGGGAGAGAGAAAACAGCCTCCCCTGGGCTCGTGAGGCCCTCCGGAAGCCAGAAACAGGCCCATTTCCAGATTATCAGAAGGCCCATTTTCCCCCCTCCCAGAACTTCTGCAGAGACCCTGCACTTACATCCATCAAAAATGGGCTGCGTGGAGACTCCTGGGAGGAGCGAGGTGGGGTGAGTGGGGCCAGCCGGTCGGTTGAAATACCGGTTCGGCAAACCCGATGTAACTTTAACATCCGGTTTGCCTGAACCGGTCCAAATTGGTAGAATTCCACCCCTGGTTTAGCCAAGATACCACAAAGGGCAACCTGCAGGGAGGTGCTGTTTTTGGAATGGCTCAAAACAGATGGCACAGTTCGCTCACAGTGAATACAAATGAGTTCTGCAATATAAAACCTAAAGTAGACATATTCCAGGTTTTGTTTCTTGTTTTTAAATTAAGCTCTTTGGCTGTGCCCCCCTATATCTCACTTGTTAAGTGTGGTCTTTAGCTCCCAGAAGGGATCCCACACCTGTATTGAGAATCCTGCAAGATTAGGGACTGTGTGAACATTAAATCTGGAGTGCACAGAATAACAGGGACCTTGGAGGTCTTCTAGTCCAACCCCCTGTTCTAGCAGGAAACCCTACAACCAGGGGTGGGATCTAGAACCGGTTGTTAACATTCTAAGCAGTTCGGAGAACCGGTTGTTAGAAGAAATTACTGGCCTAATCCTGTAAGGAAGGCAGGAAGGAAACATTCTGGTGTTGCTTACAGAAAGTGCCTCTCCGTTAACCCTTATTACATTCTTGGCAGGACTAGACTTCCTGTCTCTGGAACTTCTCTGGAGTTTTTTTTCCTCCTTTGCTGGTACTTTGCTTGTGTGGAGTGACCATTCAAAGTTACAATGGCACTGAGAAAAGTGACTTATGACCGTTTTTCACACTTACGACTGTTGCAGCATCCCCACAGTCATGAGAGGCCAGGCGAGGAGATGCGTGCCTCGATGTGAGTGATGTTGAGTTGACCACGCCCAGCCAGTCACATGACCACCAAGCCACGCGCACCAACTAAGCCACGCCCACAGAATCGGTTGTTAAAAAATTTGAATCCCACCCCTGCCTACACTACTTCAGACAAATGGTTATCCAACATCTTTTTAAAAACTTCCAGTGTTGGAGCATTCACAACTTCTGGAGGCAAGTTGCTCCACAGATTAATTGTTCTAACAGTCAGGAAATTTCTCCTTAGTTCTAGGTTGCTTCTCTCCTTGATAAGTTTCCATCCGTGGCTTCTTGTCCTGCCCTCAGGAGCTTTGGAGAATAGCTTGACTCCCTCGTCTTTGTGACAGAGTATAGCGTAACTTTGAGAGCATGGTGGACTCTTGCAACCTGATTCTGCCAATATTAAAGCACAGGTAGTCCTTGACTTACAGCAGTTTGTTTAATGACTGTTTGAAGTTAAAATGGCACTGAAAAAAGTGACTAATAGCTGTTTTTTCACATTCACGCCCGTTGCAGCATTCCCCAGAATCACGTCAACAAACCTCAGATGTTTGGGAACTGACTCTATGATGGTTGCAACGTCTGGAGGTCACCTTGTTCAGCAAGTCAAATTCACTTTAACAACCGTGTCACTAATTTAACTGCAGTGATTCACTTAACCAGTATGGCAAGGAAGGTTGTGGAACGGGACAAAAACCAATGAAGAAAATGTCTCACCCAGCAACAGAAAATTTGGGCTCAATCGTGGTTGCAAGTCGAGGACTTATCCGTATATATCTGTCGTCATCCAACATGTTCCTATCTCCCCTTTAATTTCTGACTTCCTTATTCCTTATTTGTCCTGTAAATGGGCCTGGGTGATTCCCGGGTGGCAGCCTTTTAAGGCTCTGCTGCTGAGATTGAAAGGAGAGCTCCCATTGGCTAACAGTGAGTCACTTCTTCTGTTATGCACATGCCCGGGCATCCTCCTCCCCTTAATGGTTCAGGGGTATCCATCTCACCAGCTTCATTGAGTAGAGGAACTCATGTGGAATGAACCAACCACTTCAAGCCAAGCGGATCTTTTCTTTGCCCTAAAAGGGAAAAAAGAAGGTAAAGAGCAGCTCACCTGCGCACAATGTGATGGAGCAGCTGGCAGAAGGGACGGATGGCAAAGATACTTTCCGGAGGTTATACATGGCAGGTCAATGCATTTTGGCGGCTGAGGTTAAACCTGGTGAACTTAAGCTTCACGTGCAGGTTGACAAAAAAAGGGTGCGGGTTTTTTTTCTTCCAGGCAACGGTGAGCTGACTGAAAGATTATGGCCCACCAAAAACCCCTTTCAGAATTTAGCCTGTAACTCTTGACATGTCTCCAGAGTGGTGAGGGAGGGAGGGAGATGCTTGGTTGGGTTCAGTGGTGGGATTCAATTTTTTTTACTACTGGTTCTGTGGGTGGGGCTTGGTGGGCCTGGCAGGGGAAGGATACTACAAAATCCCCACTCCCACCCCACCCCACTAACCTGCTTTCCAGCTCCGTTCTCCTGTGCAGGGCAACCAAAGAAGACACAGCCGATCAGCTGGGACTCAGGAGGCGAAGAATTGGTGGGGGCGGGGCCAGTCAGAGGCAGTATTTGCCGGTTCTCGGAACTACTCAAAATTTCCGCTACTGGTTTCCAGAACTGGTCAGAACCTGCTGAATCCCACCTCTGGTTGGGTTGGTGGTGGGTTCGCAATCATAAGTGATCAGCAGCAGGATCCCAAAGGGTGGTGTCTTAACACCCGTGTTGCCACGCTCCAATATTGTTCTGCAGTCCTTTTCAATTCTCCCCCTTCAGTTGGACGGGAAAGAGAATTTTAAACTGAAATATGGAATAGAGGAGATCCACCCTGACTGCTCTTTAGACGGCCAGATGCTGAAGACGAAACTCAAATACTTTGGCCACCTCATGAGAAGGAAGGGCTCCCTGGAGGCGAGGGAGTGCTAAGCGAGACATTTGTTAAGTGAATTTTGCTCCATTTTATGACCTAGTTCTTAAGTGAATCACTGCAGTTGTTAAGTCAGTTAACGCGGTGGTTAAGTGAATCTTAATGGTTTCCCCATTGACTTTGCTTGTCAGATGGTCGCAAAAGGGGATGACGTGACCCTGGGACAGTACAACGGTCATAAATGTGAGTCAGTCTGAATTTTGATCCTGTGACGTTGTGAGAAAAATGGTCAGAAGTCGCTTTTTTTTTTTTTAGTGCTTGTTGTCACTTCGAACCAGGGGTGGGCTTCAAAAATTTTAGCAACGGGTTCTCTGCCCGGTTGCTGGGTGGGCGTGGCCATGGTGGGCGTGGCTTAGTCGGCCTCCTGCGTCATGGCGGGGGGAGTGTTTTTGCCCTCCCCGGGCTCCAAAGGCTTTCCTTGAGCCTCCGGGAGGGCGAAAATGGCTTCCCCCAGGCTCCGGAGGCCCTCTGGAAGCCAGAAACAGGCCCATTTCTGGCCTTCCTGAACTTCCAGGCGGCCAGTTTTTTGCCCTCCCTGAGCCTCCACACTCAGCCTGCACTTACCTGCACCCAAAACAGGCTGTGTGGGGACTCCTGGGAGGGACAGGGTGGACAGGGCCAGCCGAGAGTGGGATTTGGGGGTTCTCTGAACTGCACAGAATCTTAAGTTAGGGACTCTCCTGAACCCCTGGGAACACCCAGGACACCCCTGCTTCAAACGGTCATTAAATAAACTATTGTAAGTCGAGGAATGCCTGTATTATGTAAAGCAAGGAAGTTAACACTTTTCAACCATACATTGGTCCCTCTTCATATCCTCACCTTTCTCTCTCTAATTCAGTTAATGGGAAGGAGGGATGCTGGCATGGTCCCCTATTTGGGTAGCTCACTGAAGAGGAACAAATCTTCTGATTTCTTATTTTCTCTGGCCGAATATCAACTTGACTGACTTTGTCAAATTGTTCTGACCAAGGCTTCCTGAGACAGTAACAAGCATACGTTACTCAGGGGTGGGATTCAAAATTTTTAACAACCAGTTCTGTGGGCATGGTTTAGGTGGTGGGCGTGGCTTGGTGGTCATGTGACTGGGTGGACGTGGCTTGGTGGTCATGTGACTGGGTGGACATGGCTTGGCGGTCATGTTATTGGCTGGGCGTGGCCAACTCAATATCACTCACATCGAGGCACGCATCTCCTCGCCTGGCCTCTCATGACTGTGGGGATGCTGCAACAGTCGTAAGTGTGAAAAATGGTCATAAGTCACTTTTTTCAGTGCCATTATAACTTTGAATGGTCACTCCACACAAGCAAAGTACCAGCAAAGGAGGGGAAAAAAACTCCAGAGAAGTTCCAGAGACAGGAAGCCTAGTCCTGCCAAGAATGTAATAAGGGTTAACAGGCAGCTTCTGTAAGCAACACCTGCCTTCCTTACAGGATTAGGCCAGTAATTTCTACTAACAACCAGTTCTCCGAACTGCTTAGAATATTAACAATCAGTTCTAACGAATAGGTGCGAACTGGTAGAATCCCACCCCTGATGCTAGTCCCACAAACCTTTTGTTTTATTTCAACGGCTGTGAATTATATTTATTCACAGCCCATAATGAGTCCCAAACAGTTGGTGAATAGTCCAACAGAAGTCTGCCACAATCTTTCAAGATAAGGCTGATAAGCACGCACCTTTATCTCTCTTGAGATGCTACCAATGACTAAATTACCAATTAACTGTACAAGGCCAAATGGAGCACAAAGTCAACACGGAGCTTCAGATTTTAAACCGACCAGAATGAACAAAGTTGCTTCCTGAAAAGGTTCATGTCCCTTTGCTCCTCCTTTATGTGAGGGGCCAATCATCTCCAAGCCTTATTCCCGAGTCGCCCCTTTTGTCTTAACAGTTCTTGCCTTCTGGCAGCTCTGCGCAAGCGTGCACTGAGAAGCAGCTCCCTCTGTTCCTCTGCCTCGCTGATGTCAGATTCTGGAGGTTCCAGAGTCAGCACACAATTCTCAGATGGCCCTGACCTCATCTCTGTGTCGGACGCAGATCCCTCATCTGAGCCTTCCCCAAACTCCAGGACTGGCCCATGTTCCTCCCCACTGTCCAACTCTGCTGCCAGCTCTGCAAGCTGCGGACCACAACAGCTATTTAAAAATAAATGAACACCATAAAACAATAAGGGCCACCTCGCCTTTGCTTACTTGCTCTCTCCAGATGCTGGCCCCATGCCATGAAAATAATGTTCTGTTGGCAATCTAGGTGGGATGTTTTAATGCTCTGCCCCATCACCTAATTCCACAGATGGAAACCTGACGTCAAAAAAGGGGCTAAGGTTGTGATTGATCCTGACTCTGATTAAATCCAATCTCCCTGTCCTTCTAAGGCATTTAGGTCTTCTTTGGGCTTAATAGCTGGGGAACAAAGAGGACTGGCAAATTAATGATTCCCGTTTTCGTAGGTGGCGTCGGAATGGCAGCCACATTCTATGATCCTAGAATAGCCCACTCGGTGGCAGCAAAACACTTCCTACCATCTCTGCTATGCAAGATTGGACTCTGAAATGCTGCTAGACAGCGCCCTCGTGAGGCCGTCGTAAGCATTGTGCATCTCCGTTCAGTGAATGCTAGCTGAACTGAAAACAGAGGAACTGAAAACAGAGCAGTGACAAAATACAGGAATTCTAAATATTAGAATTAACACAAATTACATAAATTAGAAATAATACAAATACACTACAGGGAGTCTTCATCTTCCAACCGTTCATTTAGGAACGTTGGAAGTTATAACGGCATTGAAAAAAAGAAACTTATGACCGTTTTGCACACTTATGACCATTGCAGCATCCTCATGGTCACGTGGTCAAAATTCAGATGCTTGGCAACTGACTCTTAGTTTATGGTGATTATGTGGTCACTTTTTGCAACCTTCTAACAAGTGACATCAATGGGGAAGCCAGATTCACTTAACAATCGTTTTACCAACTGGGCAACTGCAGTGGTTTACTTAAGAACTGCGGCAAGAAAGTCGTAAAATGAGCAAAACTCACTTGACCAATGTCTCACTTAGCAACATAAATTTTTGGCTCAATTGTGGTCGTTAAGTCGAGGACAACCTGTATGTGGGAGGATTCTATTCTATTCTATTCTATTCTATTCTATTCTATTCTATTCTATTCTATTCTATTCTATTCTATTCTACTCTACTCTACTCTACTCTACTCTACTCTACTCTACTCTATTCTAATTAATTCTATTCCATTCCACTCCATACTCCTCTATTTTATTCTACTTCAGATGAATTCTTCAGATCCACTACCTTTTAATAATTGTGTGTGTGTGTGTGTGTGTGTGTGTGTGTGTGTGAAAATAAACATGATAGAGCATTTAAATCAACATTTGGCTCTTTTATGAGCTGAAGGCCGACCTGTTAGTTGGGACATGCAGTTCTGTTTCACTTTGATCATGGTCAGCACCACAGCAATTGATGTATCTTTCCTTATTTATGTTTTTAAAAGCTATGTGGAGAAGTATGTTTGTAATGATTCCAAACTTTCTCAACTTTTGAACCTGTTCTGACTTTTTGCAAAAAAAAAAAAAAAAAGGAGGGGGCAACAAATGCCCAAGAGACATTTATTTGTGCCCCTTTTCAAATCTGTATTTTCTTTTGTGCTTGTTCTTGTCCCGAGACTTGGAAGGCACTTACAGAATCCATTCCATTCTTTTCCTCTCAGAGCTTTTCTTCTACATGATTTCTGATAATAGTGGTTTTTCTTTCTTTTTTGGATCTTAGTTGTATTAATTTGCCTTTTTTTAAAAAAACTATGGCTTGCTCTAAATCAGGGGTGTCAAACTTGATTTCTTTCCAGTGTGCATCAAGGTTGTGTTTGACCATGGGGGGTGGGGGGGCTGGGTGGACATGGCCAGGTTGGGTGTGGCCGTCTCATCACTCATGTCGGGGGCAGTGGTGGGATTTGCAGATTCTCCGAACTACTCCAAATTTTCGCTACTGGTTCTCCAGAACTGGTCAGAGCCTGCTGAATACCACCTCTGGTTGGGGTGTGGCTGTGGCAGGCCAAGTGCTCTGCCAGCAAAAATGCATGCCGCCCTCCCAAGCCCCATTTTCACTGGCAGAGGCACATGGGCTGTTCCTTCGCTGTTTCCAGGGCATCCCCACAGGGGACCAGATCTAAGCACCCCGTGGGCTGGATCCTTGTGTTTGACACCCCTTCTCTAAATCCTTTAGTTATTTACACCAAACGTCTCCCTGGGGGTCAGTATCTGCTTCTGGAGGTTGATGCCTAACTGTCCTAAAAAATGTGGAATCATTTTGAATCCTGACCCCTTCTGCATAGCCCTCATAGGTAACATGAAGAGATCACTGTGGTTTCAATTGTAAGCTCATACATCTGCAAGTCACCCCGTAACACCTCCAAAGCTTCCACTGGGTAGTGTCTTTGGGGTTGATCCAAAAGGACAATCATTAAATGCACGAGCAGTTTTGTCAACCAGATTTAATTTAAATTCAATTCAAATGAAACCAGAGCAACTTGTTTATCTAGCTCTGCCCCCTTATTTGCTCTGGCTACTTTCTGGAATAAGTATCTATAGCCATGATGGTGAACCTATGGCACGCGTGCCCAAAGTGGCATGCAAAACTATGTCACCCAGCACGTGCGACCTTGCCTGTTCGTCTTTTGGGTTTCTGGCGTGCATGCACACGTGACGATCAGCTATCCTTTGCGTGCACAGCAGTGCCAAAAACTGGTGTGTGCATGTGCACCAGCTGATTGTCAGGTGTGCATGCGTGCCAGAACCTGGAAGTTTGGCTTTTCCAGAGCGTGGCCCCAACGAGCACGCACGCAATGTTTCTGCACCACCATTTTGGCACTTGGTGCTGAAAAGGTTCACCATCACTGATCTATAGCATCTCACTCAAACTGTCTGCATCCCTTGGCTTCCCGCAAAATTGCATGATTGTGAGTTCTTATGCACAAACGGGCGCCCAGTTGGATTCATAAATGGATGCATGAATTGTGGATGACCGATTCAGGAAGGCAACTCAACAGTTGTAACTTTTGATGAGTATCCAATCCAGTGAGAGATGGAGAACCTTGCTAAAGATTTCTCAGTGAGGTTCTGCTCCGTTGGGATTTACTTTAAACCTCCAGGCCATTTTCTCCGTGCTACACTTTCAAAGAGCCATAAAAACATATCTTTTGGAGCACACACTGGTGTCGCATGATGTTGCTCAGCCCCCCCCAAGCTGTGGTTCATCAGATGGATTTCACTGATTTTTGTTTTTAACCTTCTGATGTGATCATTGGAAAACTTGTGTCCAATTCTGGCCATCACGATACAAAAAAAAGATGTTGAGATCCTAGAAAAAGGGGCAGAGTAGAGCAGCAAAGATAATAAGGGGTCTGGAAGCTAAATGCACGATGAACAATTGAGGGGACTCGGTATGTCTATTCAAACCAAGAAAAAGACAAGGGATGATATGATAACAGTCTTCCAGTACTTGAGGGGCTGTCACAGAGAAGGAGTCGAACTATTTTCCAAAGCACCTGAGGACAGAACAAGAAGTAACAGATGAAAGATCATTAAAAAGAGATCCAACCTACAATCATAGTCCTAGGCTGCATTAAGAGAGTTAGAATCATGATAGTTAATGCCACTTTATGTCTTGGTTAAGACCACACTTGGAATAATTGCATCCAATTTTGGTCACCACGCTATAAAAAAAGACATTGAGACTAGAAGAGTGCAGAGAAGAACAACGAAGATTATTAGGTGACTAGAAGCTGAAACGTACGAAGAATGGTTGCAGGAATTGGGTATGTCTAGCTTCATGAAAAGGACTATGAGTGACATAATAGCAGTATTCCAATCTCTAAAGGGTTGCCACAAAAAAAAAAGAGATAGTCAAGCTATTCTCCAAAACACCTAAAGGCAGGACAAGAAGCAATGGATGGAAACTACTCAAGGAGAGAAGCAAACTAGAACTAAGGAGAAATTTCCTGACGGTGAGAAAATTTAATCAGTGGAACGACTTGTCTTCAGAAGTTATGGGTTCTCCAACACTGGAGGTTTTTAAAAACAGAATAGCCTGTTATTCTATGTTCTATTGCAAGTTGCTCAGATTCTTCAGAAATCAAGTGGCAAAAGAATTGCAGAATAAAATTAAACGTCCCTTGTAGGACATCCAAGTGGTGTTACCCCAGTAAGCAAATGACTGCCAGACAGACTGGAGGTGGTATGTTGGGATTTTAAAATTTATTCCAACATGCTATTTTTTAAAAAATAGGCTCAGACTGATTAGACAGCCCAAACTGTAGTAAAGGCAATATACGTGTAAAAACTTCTTTCATTCACAGTACAGGTGTCATTTACAATTAAGGGTCACAAACATCGAATGCTGAGTAATTTCTCTCTTTTTTTAAACATTATATTCTGTGCTTTTTACCTGCATTTTTTTTTGCACTCTTATTACCATACAGACATTGCAAGATGCAAATGTAGAAACTGAAATTAAAAATTACAGGCAAAACTACCAAATTACACTGCACTCTGAGTCTGTACATATTTACAGTACCTTTTTGGAATGTATTGCCATTTTTAAGAACATATAGAAACTTTCTAAAGACTATTCCACTTACAGAATACATACACCTTTTAGAAAAAAAGGCAAATATTTATCTTACATGAAACCATGTATATTAAATTTGCGTACACGTCATCAATATTATTAATATTTTACATTACATTTACTAAAGTGAGCGTAAGTGCCGTAATATTCAAGACTGAAAACTTATTTTATGTCATCGTTAGGACCCAAATTTGGTATTTTCTAAAAAAATATTTTACCTTTTAATTCACAAATACTGTGCAATAACAGGACATAACAAAAAGAAAAATGTTATTAAGGAATACACACAAAAATCAAGTTTGGGGAAATTAAAAAGGAGAGAAAAGTATTGAAACAGACAAGAGTCGAAGGGCTAGATCACAATGCTTCACATTTAGCTCAGAAATGGTGTAACAGCTCCAAAACACTATATATTTAGTGCCTCTTAAAAATCAGTCGCCATGACTTGGCAATGGTTTTTTTAAAAAAATAAAATAAAATGTGACTTAGAGACTTGGTACTAGAAGATAGAACTTTCTGCTAAGAAATAGTGAATGAGTTAAATATAATTGCTCTGTTTAAACTGAACGTAAATCTACCTTCAGTAAGTATGAGGCTCAATGTTCCAGTTCTCCTCCAATTCAGTTGTAAATAATTTATTGCTTTAAGCCCGCTGCAGTTTTTCATGCTCTCCAAATCTGTCAAAAATTATGGTTGGTTTTTTAACTTAGGCTATATACTCAAAATGAAGCCAACATGAAACCAGGGTGTGTGAAGGTTTGTTTCAGCAAAACTTAAGTTGAGCTTAAACATAGGAGAAGGCCTGGGTGCAATATGAAACACTGGCTAATCTAAAGAGAGACATTTTGGAACTCCTTCTTATGACCACATTGGAAGAGAATCAGGATAGGGCACACAAGCCCACGATTCACTGACCGGGCTCACCCATGACTCCAAGTGCCATGATTTAGAAAACTACAATAAGGAAAACTCAAAGGAGAGGCCCGGTAGCCTAGAGGTGGAGCTCTCGCCTGGCAATCAGGAGGCTGTGAGTTTGATCCTTAGGTAGAGACAGATATTTCTCTCTCTGGGCACAATGAGAATGTATCTGCTGAACAAACCTCCACGTTGGTAACAGGAAGGGCATCTGGCCATTAAACCCTCTGCTAGCTCCATTCAGTTGCCAAGACTCCACCCCGCAAGGGATTATGGGGTCGTTAAAAGAGGGTGAAGAAGGAAAATTCGAAACAAGTCCTCTTACGGTTCAGCATGACACATGGAAACTGCTACTCATGTTTTATTCTTTCCCGGCCAAACTACAGGTAGTCCTCAACTTGCAACCTTTCATTTAGTGACTATTCGAGGTTAAAATGGCACTGAAAACCGTTTTTCACATTTATGACCATCGCAGCATCCCCATGATCATGTGATGCTGGGCAATTGGCTCGTATTTATGACGGTTGCAGTGTCCTAGGGTCATGTGATCCTCCTTTTGCGACCTTCTGACAAGCAAGGTCAATGGGGAAGCCAGATTCACTTAACAACTGTGCCACTAACTTAACAACTGCAGTGATTCACTTAACAACTGGGGCAAGAAAGGTTGTGAAGCGAGCCAAAACTCACTTAATAACTGCCACTTTGCTTAGGAAAAGAAAATCTAGGCTCAATTGTGGTCGTAAGTCATGGCCTACCTTATGAAGACAAGCAAAGTTAGTCCAGATAGTTAGGGAATGGGAAGACCTTAGTAACAGGTTGCTAAAAGCAAAGGTGATGGTAATTCAGTGGATTTCATTCATCATGCTTTGGTCACCACTGCTGGTATGCTGAGGTTTTCTACAGGGCTCAGTCAAATATCTTCCATTTACATTTGCTGTGAAACTGCATTAATTCTGATTTCTACAACTATATCATGGGGACAATCCAGAGGGAAGGGATGACATCATCATATGGCCACTTTTATAGGTACGGCAATAAAAGCCATCTTGACTGGTATTTTCATTGAAAGGCAATTTGAAAAAGAGACCCATGCTATCACAAATTATTTTTCCTGTATACAAACCATACCTCTAAATATGAATCACTCTTAAAACGAAACCTGGTTTGGTATTTCATACTTCATCCAAACTAAATACATCGTATGGCACACCTTTCAATTAACTCAGGAGCCCAAACTGCTTTCAAAAGAATGGTCTGTAATGGCCAGACAGTATATCAAAGGGCTTAAAGGCTGCCTTTCTGAGATGACAACTCTAGCAATAAATCACTTTGAAAACAAAAAGCTATCCACTCACTTTGAAGTCATCAGCAGTTTGGAGGGAAAATTCTTTGGCCTGCAGATGAATAAAAGCAGGAAGGGGTGTCCCCATAATACCAATGGAAATACTCATGAGCTAGAACACAAATATCAACCCTGCGCACTAATGAAACCCACTAATTAAATATAAAGAGTTTTGCAAAGTTTTGCAAACAATTCTTCTTTCTTTTTTCAACTGAAAGCTGGAGGGTTTTGTGTGTGTGTGTGTGTGTGTGTGGAAAGTCAAGAAATATTCCACAGAATCTGTTCGATTGCATAAATTAGGGATGCCCCAAAAGTATCAATTCATTTCAAATTGAGAACAGGTTAAAATGGCCTGCCTCAACAGTGGAGAGCTGTCTTGAGCTCAAAACTGGCTTGATTGTTGAGCATCAAAAAGATTCCCTAAACTTCATTTTATCGACAAATCTTATGTATGAAATGAACAGTATTATAACTCAGATATTTACTCTGAAATAAATCTAAGGATACATGAACTTTTGGGGGGGAGGATTTACCTCTAAAAAGAGGTTGTTCATAGCAATGACATTCTGATCAATTTTCCTACTCTGAGAGGATAAGGGCCACCTAGCCATGCCTCCTAAATCTCCTTATAGCACCACAATGTCATGATTGACCCAGTACTTTGACTTTTAATGGGGTGATTTTAAGTGCTCCCAGTGAAGCACTTTCTTAAGGCTTTGCTAGGTCTGCCTAGAGTGCTCAGCACCATACAATTTGAGCCCTTATTGTGTTGAGTAGCTTGCCTTCAGGAAAGCTAACTCCATCTGGCCAACTGATGCACTCAGTTGGCCAACAAGAAATGCCCTAGAGACCCAGAAGGTTACATGGCTGGCAAAAGAAAGAAAAAAGGGACGGGAGCCGACTGCTCTCATTTGTTTTTCCTATATCACATTAGTTGGCCCACGATTAAATAGCCATAGCACTTAAGACTAATATACCGCTTTAAATTGCTTTACAGCCCTCACTTTACAGCAGTTTACAGAGTCAGCCTCTTGCCCCCAACAATCCGGGTCCTCATTTTATCCACCTCAGAAGGATGGAAGGCTGAGTCAACCTTGAGCCGGTGAGGATCGAACTGCTGGCAGTTGGCAGAAATAGGCTGCAATACTGCATTCTAACCACTGCGCCATCACGGATCGTATTAGGAAAATGAGAACTCCATTAGCAAACAAGTCAAGCCAAGATCTGCTTCTGTATTTACAATGGACACTCATTATGCAAAAGAAGGCTTATCAAACAAGAGGTCACAACTTGGTGGCCTTTAGGTATTTAAGATTACAACAAGCCTTAACAGATCCCCACTTCTGGCCATGCAAGCTAGAGCTCACAGGAGCTAAAGCCCAAAGCAACTGTATGATATATACACTATGCCATGCTAAGGTCAAAGTGGGGCTGCTGGCAGGTATGCTGATAGAGATATCTGGGATCTAGGCAAACATTAAGTTCTCAATCAGGAAATGAAAAGGAGGAATTCAAGTAGAGCCTTCTAAAATGCAAGACCAGGTATCACAAAATTACAATGCATTGCATAGTGTGTTGGGTCTTCTGCTATTCCGTCTATGCTAGGAGCATTGTGGTCCCAATAAGACATCTCAGGACCCGCCTTCCCAAACTAAAATGCCCTCACAAGCAGCATACCAATATATACAGTGGTAAGACCAAGCCTCCTATCGGTGGACAAAAAATTACTTCCATCTGCAGAGCGCTGAAGGAAGGCAGAAGAGCATCAGAAGTAGAAAAATAATAATCACACCCTAATGATTAATGTTACCTCTGGGAATCCACCACAAATCATAGAATCCGTTGCAAGGCAAAAGAAATGCGCCTCCCACTGCGTCTAAATGGAAAGGAGGTGGAAACAGGGAAAAGCCAGGAAAACAGAAAAAACCCTGAGCGTTATGGTGCATTTGATCTAGCCCCAAATGAAATCAGACACAGTTAAAGCATGAATGGATCAAAGACATGAGCTTGTCCAATAATGGCTCATGTACACTTACAATACTGAAAACCATTTGGTCCATAAAGAGCTGCATGGAAAGCCAACTGGGGAAGGAGGAAGGAAAATAAACGACCCAGGAATTCAAAGCCTTGGTGGAGATGAAATACTGTTGTCCAGCAGTTGCCACACAGAGATGATGATCGAAGGATTGCTTCTTCAGTGCTGGACAGGGTTCTAGGGAATCTTCTGAAGTCAATACAAGGTAGTGCCGTTTTCTGTTGGTTTGCTCTCTTCTAGTTAATCCAGTAGTAGATGTTTGTACCCCATGATCTGTCCCAGGAGAAAACCAAAAGAGACCCCCCCCCCGCCCTTCAAAGTCTTGCTATAGATGCTGGATTCCAGTGCAAACACAACAGCGCCCTCACCCCCCAAAGAGGCATCGGAAGGAGAAGTAAACAAAGGGAAAAAGGTTGAAGACTTCTCGTGGAGTTTTTCTGCAATTCCAGGGTTGGTTTGGTTGCTTTCATATCACAATGTCAATGTGACCTTGACTCAACGCACACAAAACCAGCCAAACAAAAAAAAGGCCTAAAACATCCTGTTTTCATAAATCCCTTCATACAATACAGAAAACGATACACCTCAAAAGATGATTTAACCCCATCCTGTGTTCGTCATCTATGCAAAACCCAACCATCCATGGCTTTATCAAGCCAGCTTAATTCATTCAGGATTTTTCTTCCTCTTTTCCTGTTTGGGGGGAAATGAGAGAGGATGCACACAGTAAATTCAGAACACCTCAGAGAGTTCTGAACTGGTCCACTGGATAAACATTTGTGGATCTGTTTGCAAGGCTGGTGAGTAGGGAGGAAGGGAGGCTGGCTTCATTTTGCAAAGCATTTGTACAGACTCCATACAGACTCTTCAAATAAATGCTGAGCACAGGCTCTTACCAGAGTAAACACTTCTTTTGAACAGTTGCACTTTTAAAATGGTACGAACAAGGCAGAATTGCATGACACTGGCATGATTGGTATGTGGCACCAGTTGGTAAGCGGTCGGGCGGGCACTTCTTAAAACTGCTCTTTTTTAAACAAAAAATATCTGGCTAAATATTCACCACTGCATCACGTAGATGTGAAATTTGGCCCTTCTACCTCATTGGGGGGGGGGGGGTTTGCATTGATTCAAAAAGCTGGGTGGAAAAAATAGGCAAAAACCACATTAAAAGAACTTAAAATTTCCTGCTTTCTTTGTTTCATCCGAATATTTTTCCTACGTAGTATGAGGACTTCAAGTAATGCTGTTTTCAGTTTTTATGGTCTCCCATCTCGCTGGTTGGCCCTGCTGGTTTGAGATTATAGCTAGTCCTCGACTTACAACCATTTGTTTAGTGACCACTTGAAGTTGCAACAGCGCTGGGAAAAAGTGACTTATGGCCACTTTTCACTCTTGGGAACACTGCAGCATCCCCCACGGTCACCTGATCAAGATTCAGATGCTTGGCAATGGACTCACATTTACGATGGCGGCAGTGTCCCGGAGTCACGTGATTCCCCTTTTGCGACCTTCTGACAAGCAAAGTCAACAGGGAAGCCAGATTTACTTAACAACCGTGTCTGTCATGCCCTTGTTAGAGTCGGACTTTGAGGGAGAGGAGGAACAGCCGACAGGGAGAGGAGGTGTGGCTCTGGAGGTTGTGGAGGAGGCTGGGGAAGGGCAGAAGCCATCTGGGCAGTCAGAGGAAGAACCAGGCCCATCCCCTCTCCATCCTAGGATATGCAGGGAGGAATGGAGAAGGAAACAACTTGGCTCATGAGAGAGGAAGTGGCCATGATCCCCCTCATTGGTTGCAGCTGGGGAGACTAGTATATAAGAGAGATGGTTAAAACACAGCATTGCCAGAAGCAAAGTGTGTTATTTTGGGCTGAAGTTATCTTGGTTGGCATCCTTCCAACAGACTGTGCCTTGTTATCTCCTTGAAGTTGGTAATCCTGGTCCATTGTGGAAATTCCTTCATTGTAGTTTGTTTTAGTTTTTTATTTCATCTCTATCTGCTCATTAAGTTCGGACTGTATTGCTTTCTTTTGAAGACTATTTTTGAATACGTTTTATCTCCAACTGAGAATTATTGAACAGTGGGGCCAAGTTGGAGGCATTCAAGGACATTTATTTACGTTTTGGATTTTGTTACGTTTGTGTTATACTCCGGGTCATCACAGTGTCACTCACTTGACAGCTGCAGCGATTCACTTAACAGCAGCAGCAAGAAAGGTCGTAAAATGGAACAAGCCTCATTTAATGAATGTGTCTCGCTGAGCACAGAAACTCTGGGCTCAATTCGTGGTCATAAGTCGAGGACTATCTGCACATAGGTCGAAATCCAACCTCTTTGGAGGGCCTCCAGTTAAGCAATATCGTCTTTTAGAGGGAGACAATCTAATTGGGACAAACATATTGTGCAATCAGGAACAGAACTCTAGCAGGGACAGATGGAAGCACAAGCATGCACTTAACCTGGACTGGTGAGAAGTTCCATTGCTAATGGCTTGCACCATTGCTGAAGTCCTGGTTCAACACCCATCGTGGGTCCTTTTGTGCAGTAGAAGCTCCAATGGAATCTGTTGTAAGTTGGAAACTAAAGATTTCTTTGTTCTCTGCACTAGTTTTCAGAAACGAAAATGGGTCCCATCCGGATGTTATTAATTATTATTATTATTACTGTTATTTTTGGTATAAGAAACTTGGGGAAATATTTTATAAAAAGGAGAGACCTATTTCCAAATCTGAGGTTAGGTCTCTCATCTGTGAGAGCTCATTTGTCGAACACCGAGAGATCTCGAGAGCAGAAGAAGAAGAAAAGAAAAGCACAAAAAAAAAAAAAAAAAGGATTCTCGACTAAGTCTCAGCCGACGTTTACCAGCCAACTTTCATGGCTGGGTGTAAAAACAAAAAAAGCACCCTTTATAAGGATTGTGTGCACATGGATTTAAGCAGCAGCAGCAGCAGCAACATGGAATGTCAGCATTAAAGCAAGAATGGCTGCCAGATAAGAACAGATCCACACCATTCTCAGAACATTTGTTTTTTTACATTCAATATATTTCTATTTCCTTCCAATTTATTTTATTTTCTTAAAAAGGGGCTCACCCTTCATATGTCTTGTGTGTCTCTTTTTTTTTTTTTTTAAGAAAAAGTGCTTTTGTGGGTTGTATTTAGGGAGGCACCTGCTGAGATCGCCAAACTCCCACCCACCCACCCCCAATTTTTAGGGCAGGCAGGCAGAATTATTTTCACTGCCATTAATACCTTCCCAAAAGTAAGTGCTAATTTCATCAACAATTCAAGGGTAAACACTTCTTCCCCTCCCTCCCCCAATCAGAACAGTCACAGCTGTCCTTAAAGCACATTTACAGGCAACCAGAATAATGCAAATAATAATAATAATAATCATAAAAAAGAACCATTATAAAATAACAAGCACTTCACCACATATTAAATAAAGCATGTAATAAATAGGGGTGGAGGGTTATAACTTCTGTACAGGGGAGCAGATCTTTTTTTTTTTCTTTTTCTTTAAACAGTATCTCTGAAGAGGCATCCATTTTCCTAGAAGTTTTCAGTGCATCCTTTGGAAAAAAACAAAAATTCTCGATTCTTTCCTGTCTGCATTTTATCAGCGCCTGTTGGAACAGACTTGGTTAATGGCGATGGAGGGGCATGGGTGGATAGGCTCCTTTTCAAGAGTAGTAAAAACACTTGTAAGCTTCAGTTTGTGTGTGTGTGTGTGTGTGTGTGTGTGTGCATGTCAAGCAACCACAACAAAAAAGGGGGGGCATTGATAAAGGCACAAGTAAATGTAAAAGTAAAATGGAGGGGAGGGAGAGGGTATGATTTTTTTTCCCTACACCAGAGACCTTCCTTTAGCAACAATTATGCTAAAACCAAAATAGCACTGACCAAGGTCTGTTGTTTAACATCTGACAAATTGTTGACAGGACACAGCAAGGACTTAAGTCTTTCCTGTACTGCTCTCCACTCGGCTTTGAGCTAAACCGAAGCCTGCAGCATGTTCCAAGGATGGACTTTTTCTCCTATAGGCCCCTGCTTGCGGGGCCGGCTCTCCTGACAGGTTCCTTCTCCTGGGGGAGAGCTGGGGAGAGGACTGGCTGGATGAATGTTCCAACAAGCAGCCCATGCTGCTGCTTCGGTCTAGTGACTGCGTGGGGAGGCTTGAAATAAAAGCACAGGTGGATTTGAAAGTAGTGCACGAGCTGCCGCCGTATTTCTTCCCCTTCTTGGTGAAGGGTCCTTCTTCCCCAAGAGCCAAAGGCTTTGGAGAAGGCTCCCCCTTTGAGCAAGAACTCATCGGGGTGGCCAAACAGCTCTCCTGCTCTCCTGAACTACACGTTTTTACCCTGTATCCCTCCTCCTTGGATCGCGTTTGCTGAAGCTCGCTAGTCCTTGCTTTCCCTTCCGCGCAGATGCCGCTTCGAAGTGGCGATGTGGCCGACGAAGAAGGAGCTTCGTGTCTGTTTGGAAGTTCTTTGCCCCTGGCTTTCCTTGGGCTGAATCCGGGAGCGCTACCGCCGAGTTCAAAGTAGCTGGCCTGCAGGGACATCACCGATCCGTGCCCCAAGCTGGGATGGGTGCTGGGTCTCGCCTGGACCATTTGGATGCCCCCAATGGGGATCATCGGGCAAGGGCTCCTGGGTAATTGCTGGGAGTGCAAAGGGAGATGACTGAAAATATGGTCTTCCACTCGACCTGCAGCGCGAATGGGTACTTGGTGGAGCGACTGCAAAGGTCTGAAATAGAGATGTGGAATGATGCCGGGTGAAACTGTTGGGTTCCTGGACTCTGTCTTCTGCAACGACAAGAGGCATATAGAAAGTCAACTCTTAAGGTGGGAGCATACAGGTGTGGACACAAAACACTGCCTTACTTTAATAAGGAGATTATTATTATTATTATTATTATTATTATTATTATTATTATTATTATTATTATTATTATTATTATTATTATTATTATATTAATAATAATATAATAAAAAAAGGTGACTCAAAGAGGACACATTAAAAGAACATATTCCATTGCAACTGGTCCACTGCATCCTTCTCTCTTTCTTTGCTCTGTATTAAAACATAGCAAAACTAAAATGCACACCTCAAAAGAACACATCATGAAAAGGATTAGCTCTTGATGTTAACCCGGGCAATATCCATTTCCAAAGTTCCTGACCCCACCATTTGTAAAGCAAGGGTGCAAAAAACAGGGATTGGCAATAGAGGGACCTTCCGCATGGCCAATGACGTGAGACAATAGACATTGCAGTGAAAAAAAAAAACATCTGGAACACCATATGTTACCCATCTCTGAGCACAGCTTACCAGTTTAGGGTCTTCATGCAGCTCCGTATCTTTGTCGAAGGACCTGTGAGGTAGAGGCACTGAAGATGATGTTCCACGCGGAGTTTTACGTAAGTTTTGTACTTTTTCATCTACTGCCACTTGGCTATGAGAAGGCATCTCCTCTCTTCCTGGGGATGGATAACGTGAAGGTGGCTCTGAATAGCTCTGGGACAGCGTTTTCTTCAGAGATAAGTATCTAGATGATGACATTTCCCTGTTTGGAGAGACATATCTCACTGGAGAAACCCCTCTTGCTGGTGGAAGGTATAAGGGGGACAAGAGCTCCCTCTTTGAAGAGAAGTATCTGCTTGATGAGATCTCAAGTCTTGGCGATGAATTACAGAGGACAAATGACTCTCTCAGAGCTTGGTGACCGGAAGGCGTTTCTCCCGTGTGCGACAATCTTTTTGGTGAAGTTTCATTTTTGGTTAACAGATGCTTTCGAGCCGAGGACCGGTTGTTTCCACCACTGCTAACCCCAGTGTCCTTGCTTGGGGAACTCTTCCTTCTAGGTGTGATATCTTTGGAGACTGACAAATCCATTGCTAAGAGCATCTGCGGTCTTCTAACAGGTTCCTTCTCTGCTGAAGTTGAGAGCGCACTGGAGGACAGAGCTGGCCGATGAAGTCTTAACAAGCTGTGGCACACAGCAACTTCACAGCTGTCAGCTGACCATTTCATTTCAGGCTCTAAGGAGGCAGTCTGAGAACACCAAACAGTATGCTCATTACCAGAGGGAACATCTTCCACTGTGGACAAGGTTGTCTTGGTGCCTTTCTCCTGGGAAGAGAGAGAACGTCTTGGAGAGTTCCCTGGAAGAGACGTGTTCTTTGTTTCAGAAGGCTTTCCAGGTGATTCCTCTTGGTTTTCCTCTTCCTCCTCTTCCTCGTCCTCCTCCTCCTCCTCCTCTTCTTCATCATTGTCGTCATCGTCATCGGACTCTTCCAAGTCTGAAAACTGGTGTTCGGGTAACTCAGATCCCTCCAGTCCTTCTGAATCTTGGAAGAGATCTTCAGTGGTTCCTAAAAGGTGGAAGCAGAGCAGAATAATTTATCAGACAAGGATACATCATGGTAAAGGTAAAGGTTCCCCTCACACATACGGGCTAGTCGTTTCTGGCTCTAGGGGGCGCTGCTCATCTCCGTTACAAAGCCGAAGAGCCAGCGCTGTCCGAAGACGTCTCCGTGGTCATGTGGCCGGCAGGACTAAACACAGAAGGCGCACAGAACGCTGTTCCCTTCCCACCAAAGTGGTCCCTATTTTTCTACTTGCATTCATCATGGAAAATTGAGATAGAATTTTGTTTATCCATTCACTCAATCAATTTGTAAATTATAACAATTAAGTCTCTTGGAGGTTCACAACAAAAGACAACTGAAGGCAATTAAAATGTTTGTGATGAGAGAGTAACGAAATAAAATATTTCCAACTGCTAGGTTGGCAGAAGCTGGGGCAACTAATAACGGGAGCTCACTCCATTACACAGCGCTAAGGATTCGAACCACCAAACAGCTGACCTTTCTGATTGACAAGCTCAGCATCTTAGCCACTGAGCCACCGCGTCCCTAGGATACATAATACATGTACACATATTCATATACACACATATGTAGAAATATCAGGACAAACAACGCCTGGGCGATAATTGGAGGGAACTCCACAATGTTCTGTGTTAATGAGGAAGCGTACTTCAAAGGAAATTAGAAATGTAAATTTCATTAAAAGTGCCAGTCCATCTCAGATTGTTTTCAGCACAATCTAAGAACTAAGATACTGCTTCTGCCACTAATACGGATTTTACCTATAAAGGACACTTATTATTATGGGCTTTTCTCCATCTTCCCTTTCCCATTCCTGCTGGGTGGAAGCAGAGAAAATAAACATGTCTGTAGTTAGTTCAAGGAGGGTCAAATGAGGCTTTAATAGACACAATTCAAAGCTTCCTACTTCCTGGAATATCATGGAAAATTGAGATAGAATTTTGTTTATCCATTCACTCAATCAATTTGCAAATTATAACAATGAAGTCTCTTGGCAGTTCACAACAAAAGACAACTGAAGGCAATTAAAATATTTGAGATGAGAGGCTAATGAAGTAAAATATTTATATATTACAACAAACATTCAATTGGTTGTATAAATTCCCATAAGCTATCTGAAACCGTTCCATTTTCAATAGTCTCTGAAAAACTAATTTTTTGGGGGGTAAATATGTTCTCCAGTGGAAGAGTTAGTGATAAAAGGAAACCAGGCCGTCAAAGAATACAGCGGATTAGGATTGGATCAGTATCCACCAAGAATTTTCAGATATCCAGGTTTTCTCTACTAGGGTGTTTTTCATATCATTTCACTCTTGGGGCATTTCACTTATTTATCTACATAACAGAGGGCTGATTTATGAGCCTGTCATTCTTTGGAACATTACTCCCCAACAGAAATAAATAATATATTACATGGAAGGCAAACTAAGCTGTTGTGGGAAGACCAGTCAGGTGGAGATATTTCAAAAAGGGAGGTGTGGATGGAGGTAGGGAGGGGAGCAGGAATTAAATAGTTTTAATGAAGAAATGTAGCAAATGGGTCAACATTTATTTAAAGGAATGAAATAACAGAATCCTAGGACTGGAAGAAACATTAGAACACTAGAACTAAGGAGAAATTTCCTGACAGTTAGAACAATTAATCAGTGGAACAACTTGCCTCCAGAAGTTGTAAATGCTCCAACACTGGGAGGTTTTAAGAAGAGATTGGATAACCATTTGTCTGAAGTGGTGTAGGATTTCCTTCTTAGGCAGGGGGTTGGACTAGAAGACCTCCAAGGTCCTTTCCAACTCTGTTATTCTATTCTATTCTATTCTATTCTATTCTATTCTATTCTATTCTATTCTATTCTATTCTATTCTATTCTAATCTAATCTAATTCTAATCCATTCACGGCCCAAGCAGAAATCCTCAGACCACCCCAAACAAATGTTCATCTAACCTTGATGGAGCAACCATAACTTCAGAAAGCAGATTTCTTCACTGTTTAATAGGTCTCATGAAACTCATTCTTTCAAGTTTTGATCTCTCTCTACAAAGTGTCTTATCCTACACAAGTAGTCCTCAATTTACAACAGTTCATTTAGTGACTATTCAAAGTTACAGTGGCACTGAAAAAGTAGCATATGACCATTTTTTCACACTTACGACCATTGCAGCATCCCCATAATCACGTGATTAAAACTCAGATCCTTGGCAACTGACTCTTGTTTATGATGGTTGCAGTGTCCTGGGGTCATGCAATCACCTTTTGAAAACTTCTGACAAGCAGAGTCAATAGAGAAGCCAGATTCACTTAACAACCAAGGCCCAGATTAAAACAACATACCTCATGTGTGGCCAGAATGTGAAAAAGACAGTTAATACAGCACCATTTTGTGACTAAAATGGTCCGACAGAGATCGGCATATGTGGGCCTGATTGGGGTAGGTTGTAAGGGTGATACAGAAATATAATTGTATGTCATTTTATTCTATTTAATATATTTTATGCCTTAATTATTGTGTTTTAACTCATGATTATTGCACTTTACCCTATTCTTATCTTAAATGGTTTTTATAAGATCTTATTGGTAATACACGTTTGAACCTTGTATTTTGATGTGGCCTATTGGCTAATCAAAGGGACGTGGTGGTTCAGTGGCTAAAATACTGAGCTTGTCGATCAGAAAGGTCAGCAGTTCAGCGGTTCGAATCCCTAGCGCCACGTAACGGAGTGAGCTCCCGTTACTTGTCCCAGCTTCTGCCAACCTAGCAGTTCAAAAGTATGTAAAAATGCAAGTAGAAAAATAGGGACCACCTTTGGTGGGAAGGTAACAGTGTTCCATGCGCCTTCAGCGTTTAGTCCTGCCGGCCACATGACCACGGAGACGTCTTTGGACAGTGCTGGCTCTTCGACTTTGTAAAGGAGATGAGCACCACCCCCTAGAGCCAGAAACGTCTAGCACACATGTGCGAGGGGAACCTTTACCTTTACCTTATAGGCTAATCAATAAAGCTAATTTAATCTAACTCAACAACCATGTTACTAACTTAACCACTGCAATGATTCAGTTAACAACTATGGCAAGAAAGGTCATAACATGATGACTCAGTACGGCTGGGTTGGCACGGAACAAGCTGCACTGGCACACCCACTGGCCATTGTGAGTTGTCACAGACCCTCCTGGCTTCAGCCTTCACTGTCCTGTAGTTCTCTACAGCACCAGCCAAAATCACAATTTCCAGCAAACAGTCAAGCCAACAGATCTGTTTTCATTCCCTTTGTCTACTCCTTTGAAAACTTAGAATATATCTGACATCATGGTTTGGCCAGGGCTACCCAATGTCTCAGAATGCCCCTGAAAGCGAACCAGAGGCAATTCATCTAAAAGGCAAAGAACCATTCTGGAAAAGCTCCCTTGAAGCTCATCAGTTATTCTGAGTAAGCTAACAGACTCGAAAACTCCTCCGGCAATTTGATGCCAGAGCAGATGTCCATGGCTGACACATATGAGTGCACCTCCCTTGTGACTGACACAATACCGCTCCCTCGCCCTCCCTTGCCTGCATGTGCTTTCATCCCCAGGGGTGAAACTCTGGCAAGGCACCAATGCTTCCAAACACTGTTTTTTGCCTGTTGCAAAGCAAAAAGAGGGAAACACACCCACACATTGAGGTGGGGAGAGGGATGGAGAGAGGGACAGAAGGAGGGAGGGAGAGAGAGGGGGGAGAGAGAATATCTATCTATCTATCTATCTATCTATCTATCTATCTATCTATCTATCTATCTATCTCCCTCCCTCCCTCCCTCCCTCCCCCCCCTCTCCTTCTCCCAAGCAGAGACAGAACTTGGGGAAATGATGGCCTGAATTGATCTCTTACAGATAATTGTTGAAATTTAGCTAGGAGCCATATGCAGCTCAAAAGCCACACTTTCCCCCACTCTATCTCAAATCAGGACTGACAACTCGAAAAGAATAAAAACAAAATCAGTGCTGCGGAGACAGAAGCTCTCGTAATGATGGCGAAATTCCCACCTACTTATTAGACCAGGAGTCAAATGTTCCCCCAGATCTGCACCTCTACTTAGCATCAAGAATGGTATCTAGGGGTGAGCAACCAAGACCCTTGAGATGATTCACACCACAGTTGTCATAATCTCTCAGCCGGGGTCATGCTATCTATTATCTATACCTGTCGATGACTACTTCAGCATCAACCACAACAATACAAGCATACACAAGATACATACTCAAGTTAAACCGCACCAAACTCGATTGCAGGAAATACAACTTGAGCAACAGAGTGGTCAATGCCTGGAATACACTACCTGACTCTGGTTTCTTCCCCAAACCCCCAAACACTTTAACCTCAGACTGTCTACTGTTCACTTCACCCCATTCCTAAGAGGTCTGTAAGGGGCGTGCATAAGCACACCAACATGCCTACCGTCCCTGTCCTAATGTTTCCTTTTTGTTCGTATCCATTTCATGTATTCATAATCATGTTTATACTTATACATGTTATCTAATACATGCTTGACAAAATAAATAAACAAACAAATGAATGAATGAATGAATAAAATGCTCTGTTCTGACCCAGGCTTCATAAACCATAATGATGCACAAATGTATTTTTAAAACAAAACCTATTTTATTGCAATGCTGGGAATTGTTTTCATTCCCAGCCAGAATTAGTCTCAAACAGTCCCCTAAGTGCTGCCAAAAACAGAAGTATCCAATTAACTAGAAAAGAAACCAATCAAAGTAAAAAAAAAACCAACTGAAGTACAAGGAGCTTCAACGATGACTCTGAACTGATTGAACTACTTTACTTCCTGCAAAGGTTTCATCATCTTGGCCTGACTTTTATCCCTTATGGGAGGGGCAATCACCTCCAAGCCTTACTCCCGAGTCACCCCTTTTGTTTCAGCTGCTCTTGCCTTCTAGCAGCTCTGAGCACACACACATTGGGAACAGGCTCCCCTGGTTCCTCTGCCTTGCTGCTGCCAGACTCTGGAGACTCCAGAGGCAGCACCCCATTCCCAGATGGTCCTGGCCCCATCCCTGCATCGGACACAGGACCCTCATCTGAGTCCTCTCCAGACTCCCTGATTCGTCCCCTGGGCATGGGCACTCAATCCCAGCCATGTGGAGAGCATCAGGTTCCATTTCCCCAAAAGCATAGTCCCAAATCTTTACCTTCCTCTGGTTCCAGCTCCCCTGGTGAAGACGCCAACACACCCATCTCCTGACATTTTTTGCTGTGGGCTTTTGACTTCATATGTTTAGTCAGATTCCCTACAAATGAAAACAGAACAGGCACAAATCATCAGTTGTTGTTTGCTAGCTGCCCATAGCAACCAGTAACGTTTATCGGCAAGTGATGCTTTACATTCCAGGCAAGAAAACAGAAGGCTGCCCTTAGTGGCTAATTTGCTTCCCCCCAATTACTACAGAATTGCTTTTCACAACTGCTAGCTCTCATGCAAGGCAGAAAAACCAGCGGGCACATGCTTTACAAAAACAGGGAAAGCGCTACTCAAAACCCTTCCCTGCGACATGCAAAAGAGGCAGGGGATAGTGGATACTCATTGCCAGAGCGCATAAAGCAGAGAGGACCACAACATGCCTAGGGGTGCCAGGTGGCTGCAATTCTTGAGGTGACGATGATGGAATTCCCAAATCAAATATCCAAAAGCTCAGAGAGGTTTTTGGTTTTTTAAAAAATAGAACTATTACCTTTGGCTGTCTTTTTGTCTGAAAAAAAATACTGACCTAGGACATTAACACAATCGTAAATTCTACCCCAGAAATTAGCAAAGATAGAGGTGTCAAAGGAGATCTGGGAATGGAGTAAAACAAAGAAAAAAACTAAAGCTCTCCCTAAGGCATGACTAAATTCTCATTTTTAATTTAGGATAAACTTTTACGATGGTTCTTTCACCTCTTGCTTTATCCTTGCAATATTTTTTTAAAAATTTAAATGCACACACTTTGCATTCTGAAGTCTGTTTTTCAAAGTCTCTGCTACCATTCCATTAAAACCTCAGCCAATTTTTATATTCTCCCAACTTCTGGAAATCATTATTCAGGTCATCTAAATCAACATCTTATTTTTTTTTAAACAAGGAGTACTGTTGTCTTTGTTCGGTTGCCAAGTCATGTCCGACTCTTCACAACTCCATAGTCCATAGCAAGCCATCCTCCCCAGTCTCCAGGAGTTTGCTCAAATTCTTGTTCATTGCATCAATAACTGTCTAACATCTATCTGATCCTCTGCTGTTCCCTTTTCCTTTTGCTTTCCATCTTTCCCTACTTCAGGGTCTTTTCGAACGAGTCCTCTCCTCTCCTTTGGTGGCCAAAATATTGGAGCTTCAGCTTCAATTTCTGTCTTTCCAAAGAACAATCAGAATTGATTTCCTTTAGGATCGACTGATTTGATATCCTTATAGTGCAAGGAACTCTCCAGCACACACAAAAAAAAGAGTGCCTGCTCATTTAATAACATTAAATCATGATCTGAATACAACAGCAAGCAAATGTGAAACAGAAAAGGGGTTTATCTAGAATTACCCTTGATTTCTTGCATTTGAAAGCAAGATAGATTTGCTATGGACACAAGGACTGCTTCAAATTAAATACAAGCCGTGTTTTGGGAATAATGTCTATGTGTCGGATAATAAATTAAAACAGGTAGGAACTGCTCAGCTTCCAGGTGCTCGGGTAAATGTGACTTTAGGGGACCGGAATGGGGAATGTTGTAATAAAGCAGCAGAAGAACATGATGAGGGACTGAGCTAATGAATCATTCGAAACCTAAGAGCCACATGGCTTTATGCATTAAGGATCATTTTTAAAAACCCTTCAGTTTAAGTCTTTAAATTAAATTGCAGTTGTTGCTTAACCCAACCATGGAAGTTAGTTACAAAGTCTCAGAGGTTGAAAATACAAAGAGATTGCTTGATGTGTTTTTGGAGAGTGTAACAATGAGAGTTTATAACCTTACAGTCTCTTTCTGCAATTCAGAATGTAAGGAAGGGAGAAATTCTGAAACACTCAAGCGGGAGAAACATTTGGGAATGTAATAGTAGCTTTATTATGAATCCTAGGAACTGTATCCAACAGCAGATAGAGGAAATAAACTTTAATCAGGTCCTAAGTAACCAATTTCTCCACTGAAATCACCAGAAGTAAATGTCTAAAACAGCAAAACAGTACAATAGCAGGGAAGATAGATGACTGGGCTATGAAAGAAATGTAATTGGACTGGCACTGAAATCAAACAAAACCATGTTTAGTTTTTTGCCCATTTTTTGTCCTGATTCAATCCACATTAGGGAAGTACAGTTCACATAATCTTACTTCAAGGATTAGGGTAGGCTTTATCTTGAAAAATGCTACATATTCTTGAACTATAAGATTACAGAGACAAAAAGACACGAGTTCCTTTTTTTTTCTTCCATGAGCTACCTTACCTAGAGAAAAAACATATTTTTGAGCAGTGGGCTTATAAAAAACCATTGTCCCAATTACTTAATGTAGAAAGGATCTAACTTTCTCAATTAGAATAACTACTGGAATATCTATTTCCAAAAAAAAGAATTTCTTCAAATCAAAGGGTTTGCACGAGTCTTAGATGCAAGCTCAAAACTTCTCTTTCTTACCAACACCAAGTACTATAGTGTAACATATCAGACTCCCAAATTCCCTTTTAGGCCTAGACTTGTATTCAAGATACACTTTTCAAACTCTAGATTGAGGCATTCTGGAGAATTTTAAAAGTTTGCACTTTATTTCATGACCTCAAATTAATATATATTACCCTAATATAGAGGTTAGAATTTATCCAAATTAGTTCAGACTCTTCAGCACATGGATATGTGATAGTAAAGATTTTGGGATTCCAAATGATTAAGTACTCTGGACAGTGATTCTAGCTTTTGCTTATGGATCAATGTAATGGCGTCATCCTTTTTATATTCCTCTCCCTGTTTCTAATATGAAAGTGGTAATGAATAGGACTTATTTTTACTATAGTTACAATTATCTAATCAAGAAGAACCATAAAATAGTTGGCATATTACACCATCTAAAGAAGAATGAGTTCTTAATAATAAAAAAGCAACATGATACATTAAGGCTTGTTCATTGTGGAGGTGTGTTTTCAATGAATTGTTACACTTCAGTCGCCTGAGGAGATACCTTCACATATATCATAATGTTTAATTATATTAAAGTGGGAACAATGGAAGAGTTATTAAATAATAGATTATATTATTCCCAGTGTGAGCTAAATATTGGTACAAGTTTTCTTGTTTGTGCCCAAGTTTGTTTTTGTGTAGTCTCCATTTCTTTTCCTTTTTTTTCTTTCTTCCTTTCCTATCCTATCCTATCCTATCCTATCCTATCCTATCCTATCCTATCCTATCCTATCACAATCCTCTTTGTAATATTTGCAGCTAAGTCATAGGGAATTAATGCTATAAATAAAGGATTTTGTTATTCGGGGGGGAAAAATTAAGGACAGAAATGAGAATATGAAATCATATAAACTGACCACAGCCCCACATCTGCTCATACATGACTAGAAATAGGAAGAAATGTCAGTTTTTTTCACCTCTTCCAGTTACTCACTAAATGCTAAATCAGTCCAGATTGGGCTTTTCAGTTCTAAGGGTTTTTTTTATTCGCACCTTTATTACTTTATAAGTAACTCAAGATGGCGAATATACCTATTATTCTTTCCTCTTCCTATTTTCCCCACAACAATTCTGTTAGGTGGGTTGGGCTGAGACAGAGTGATTGGCCTGAAGCCTCTCAGCCAGCATTCATGTCCAAGACAGGATTAGAATCCACCATCTTCTGGTTTCTTAGCCAGCACCTTCACTACTACCACAATCAGTTTAACAATAGTTATTCTTTTTGGATAGCCACAGAATTTGGCTATCCAAATTGAGCATAGCAAAATTTATGCAAAGATCATTAAATGCAGCAGATCAAACAAAGTAATGTTGTGATGGCATTCTTTACTATATATTTATGTATCTCTGTGGTTTGTGTATCTGCATAATAGGCACTTTTAGGATCAAGCTTAAGTTAAATTATAATAATAAATTCTCTTTGCAACAAACTACCAAAGCAGAAAGAAAAAGGAAAGGAAAAAAATGGGGAAAAGGCCCATTCACTATATGTGAATAAAACAACCCAAACAAAATTTCAATTCTCATTTCCTTCAGTCGGAGAATGAAGTCTGTTTTTGCTCAGTACTTGGATTCTAAGTGGCTTAGATGTACTCAAATAATTCTATGGCACAGAACAACCTTTTACTGGATCTTTAAAAGCATCTTTCCCCATCTTCTAAGGTGAATATTTGAAATTGCTTAAATTCACTTCAAAGGCTGCATCCCACTAATCCATTATAACATGTGCACTGAAAAATACCTTAGATTTGTTTGTGCAATAGAATTTGGTTTCTTTCTAGAAAGCAAGCACACAAGCAAGAAAACTTTTTGGGGGGTGTTATAATTCAGAGAGGAAAAAACTTTTTCCAACAAACGACCTCTCCAGAAGCTGGGTTTCTTTACAGAAGGAATAAATGCTATGCTACCTTGTAACTCAATGACGAATATTGTTTACACTATTGTATTTGACCAGTATCTTGAGATTAACACAAATCTGGCTGCAAATTATTTCCCAACTATCTCATTTTCCAAAAGTATCACAGCATCAATTGAACATGTCAAGTCCCACAACACTCTTATTTAGGTTTCTTATCTTCATCTGAAAACTTTTGGCAATACCATGGATACTAGGAACTTTTTCCTAGTTCAAGCTTCAGGATAAAATCCCAGAAAATTGTCAACCATCTTTCTCCAAGTTTATTGCTTTGTCCAAAGTTATACTATAATAATGTTTACAAATCAACAAAGATGGAATAGAATGGAATCAATGTTCCATGTCTGCCTTGATAGGCTTCTGTTATGCAGTCATTCTTTTATATGCAGAAATGAGGACCTATATTTTCATTAGATACAGATACAGATAATCAGAGTTGGAAGGGACCTTGTAGGTCATCTAGTCCAACCCCCCGCCCAAGCGGGAGACCCTATACCATTTCTGACAAAGGGCAGTCCAATCTCTTCTTGAAAGTCTTAACTGATGGCGCTCCCACAACTTCCGAGGGCAAGCTGTTCCATTGGTTGATTGTTCTCACTGTCAGAAAGTTTCTCCTTGTTTCCAGGTTAAATCTCTCCTTGTTCAATTTCCATCCATTATTCCTTGTCTGGCCTACAGGAGCTTTAGAAAAAGGCTTGACCCCTTCCTCCCTGTGGCAGCCCCTCAAATATTGGAAGACCGCTATCATGTCTCCCCTGGTCCTTCTCTTCACTAGACTAGCCAAGCCCAGTTCCTATAACCGTTCTTCATATGTTTTAGTCTCCAGTCCCCTAATCATCCTGGTTGCTCTTCTCTGTACTTTTTCTAGAGTCTCAACATCTTTTTTACAATGTGGTGACCAAAACTGGATGCAGCACTCTTATTATACAAGCATTATGATGTTCCTTGCACTGAGACTCAACCCAAAAAAGATTCAGGGGACAGGTGAGGTGCAAATCTCCATCTGATCAAGAGGAATCAGAGCTTTCCTTTATGTCCTCCTATATAAAAATTCAGTCCGCCCTTCCACCTCAAATTCTGATTACTACAGTACAACCCTAGAGGCTTTGGCTATTTTTTCAGCTACACAAGCAGCATGAAACTACAGTAATTGCCTTGAATTGTTTTAAAGATTGCTGCCATCATCCCCTAGGAATTAAATTAATGACTAGGTTCGTCTGCATTTTTAGATACTATATTCTCTGCCAGGACAACAGCTTTTCCTTATGAAGTTGTCCAAGGTCCTGAAAATGCTGTAATTATCTTTACGGTATATGTTCTGTTTTACCTGCATACTTGTGCTCTGTGTTGTTTAGACTTCTGGGAAAGTCACAATAGATGTTCAGGGACTTATTAGAATAGTTTCAAACAAAACCTTGCAAACTTTTAAGAGCTGCTGATTTTTCCCCCTGTCACAGATGAGGGGGGGAGGGGAGGGAGGGAGGGAGGAGGAGAGAGAGAGAGAGAGAGAGAGAGAGAGAGAGAGAGAGAATGAGAATGGCTGACTTTCAGAATAACTATCTATCTCCCCACATAGGACACACAACTATATTGATGTACGATGTACAAGAAGAAAAAGAATAAGGATGGAATCAGAAAATATATTTTATTTCTCCTGTGTGCTATCAGTATTCTTGACAAGAGTTGTGGAAGGTATTCAAAAGGAATGGATGCTGGGAATTGAGAGGATCATGAGCAAAGCATTTGAGATGATAGGTAGGTAGGTAAGTAGGTAGAGAGGGAGGGAGGGAGGGAGAAAGGTAGAGAAGGAGAAAGGGATAGAAAAGCAAATTCCAAACATCTAATTATTTTGGAAAAAAGTTCAATTCTTTCTGATTTTCTTCAGGAAAAAAACTTCTAAACTAAAGAGGCACATTCCCCCTTGCCTATGTTTCATTGAACTGAACAACAAACTCTATATACATCTCAAAATTCAGATGATGGCTAATGAACCCTAGACCAGAACTTCTATTGTCTCACAATCATTCCATCCCACTTTTCAATTGCACCAAGATATCAAAGAAGGACCCCAAATACTTTTTCCGTAGCCATTTATGTGATCCTCCTGGGCAAGCATTATATGCCAACTGAATATCTCTTTTCAAAGCCGGCTATTACCGGTTTTGCCACCTGCCGCCTTTCAAACTAATGCACTATGTGAAATTAAACACAGAGCTAATACTTTGTTGAAGACCCAACAATGACTTTTGGTTCTAGAAACTAGAAATGAGAATAAACCAAGAGAGGCAGTCAGAACCCTTGAATTTACACTACAGCTGAATTTTCTTAAGCAAATGTATGCCCATTTCTTGTAGCAGTTTCGGTTATCCTAGGTAGAGGTTTCTATACCTTGATGAAGGTTAGAACAGGTTAATTGGCTACAGGGATCTTTGGCAAAGCTCAGACCTACTTCCCATGCAACATTGATGATTTTCGTGAATATCATCACTATTACTTGCAGAAAAATCCATACCAGTTTAAGTTAAGGTACCACTTCTCCAAATTTGACGACAAATTATCTTCTGAAAATTTCTCAACACAACAGCTGTAGCTAAGTTCCCTTATGCCTGTAACTGATTCAAAATAACTAATTCATGCAGCAAAAGGGAACCTCATGAGCTATTTCCACTGAAAAGAAGGGAATACTTTGCTCTTAAGAGATAGACTTCCAATTTACCCATAGTATGTTCTTAAAAATAATTGTATATTTTACTTTAAGCCATCCTTCTTCCCATCACATTCAGCAATATTTTAAAAAAAGCTGCAGCTTGCTCAGATTTCATGTTCTCTTGGTTTATAAACCTTCTGTCTGCAATTCAGTCATGCTTTCAGAATTATCTTTATTTCAAGATTTGAAACTATCTCTTATCTATCAATAAACCAAAAATGGGAAGCAATAAAGCTAACACATCCAAAAGCTTTAAAGAGATGCAGAGCAGGGAACAAGCGTTTTCAAGAATTGACAAACCCACAGATTAGGATTGGAAGTATGGTCCTTTGGGAGAATACAGGTAAGTTCTTAACTTATGACCACAATTGGGCCCAACATGACTGTTGCTAAGTGGGACAGTTGTTAAAGTGAGTTTTGTTGTATTTACAATCCTTTTTGGCCACCGTTGTTAAGTGAATCAGTGCAACTGTTAGTGACATGGGCATTGAGTGAATCTGGCTTCCCCATTGACTTTGCTTGTCAGAAGGTCGCAAATAGGGATCATGTGACCCCTGGGACACAGCAAAGGTCATAAACATGAACCGGTTGCCAAGTGTGAAAAATGTTCATAAGTCACTTTTTTCAGTGCCATTGTAACTTCAAATTATCAATGAATGAACGGTTGTAAGTCAAAGACTCCCTGTAAGTTTCTTTGATGTAAAGTTGCCAATAAGAGTAGGTCAAGGATAAAAAGGGATAGCATATGTGAAGAATGCAAGCACATAAGGCTGGAGATGCCCTTGAATACCTATAGAAGCATGCGTCAAGCCCGAAATTGACATAAGTGTAGCCATTTTAGTTTGTCTTAGTATATATTCTTTTTCTTATCTACCCTGTGACAGTCATGGAGGGAAGGCTTTCGGGCTTGCCACATTCCTAAGTGGGGAGGAGTGGAGATAGAGTTGTTTTGGCTAGGTGATTCTTCTTCCCGTGGGAAACGAGCTGTCCGTGCTGGGGCCCCTTGAGGTGGAGATTTATGACATCAAGCAACGTTGAATTACTTCTATTGGAGAATGTGACTTTGGGGGGTTGTTTCTAACTTTAATATTGTGGGGTAATTCCGGGTTGTGTCAGATCTGGAATTGCCATGGACTTTGCCAATTTGATGCTTTCTTAAATAAAAGAATTTGTTTTGGAAGATGGACTTTGGTTTTCTTTTTAAATGGATTTCAACACTTGGAAACCTGACAACATGGCTCTGGATGGCTGTTACCCTGCAACAAGATAGTATTTGATTGCCTGTTCAATTAATGAATACATGACGTTCATTGTTCTAATACACTTTCAGTAAGGAACAAGGGTGATTTATGTCAACATGGCTTTCTCTAGCTTGGCAACCCCTGGTTCTGATTTCCCTGGCCTCAAATGTTATACAGATAGGTCTCAACTTACAACAGTGTCAGCCTTGGAAGCCATTTTTTTACTTGGAAGCTTCGAGGCTGCCACATTTCAGTGCCTGGGAATTTGGGATGGGGGATTTCATAGTGAGGTATGTGATTAGACTCAACAACATTCTTTCTCAGAGAGTCAAGGACATGTTGCCCTGCACCTGGAGAGGAGTGTCTCCAATTCGGATGATTATTTGGTTGGGCCATGTGATGAACTGATGGATGCAGGGGATGGATCTTTGATTTCCCTTTTGGGAAGGGAAAACCCAGAACTCTCAGATTCAGGATTTGCTAGACGTGCCAACAGGACAACTCTTAATAAAATGGAACTTTGAGGAAATGCTTGTCTTGGAGTTGATTGGTTTGGAGTTGGTTAATTGGAACGCTGACAAACAGTTCATTAAAGTGACAACAGCACTGGAAAAATTTGACTTATAACCGTTTTTCACAGTTCTGGCCTTTGCAACATGATCGTGTGGTCAAAATTCAGGTGCATGGCAACTGGTTCCCATTTATGACCATTGCTGTGCTCCAAGGTCATGGGATCCCCTTTTACAACCTTCTCACAAGCAAAGTCAATGGGGAAGCCAGACTATTAGTCACAACCGGGTTACTAACTTATCAACTGCAGCGATTCCCTTAAATAATGGTGGCAAGAGTCAAATTATACTGCACAAGTCAAAAAGAGGGCTGTGAAAATATTTACAGACCCCTCAGTAAATATCCCGGACATAAACTGTTTCAACTCCTATCCTCAAAACGAGGCTATAGAGCACTGCACACCATTACAACTAGACACAAGGACAGTTTTTCCCCGAAAGCCATCACTCTGCTAAAGAAATAATTCCCTCAACACTGTCCAACTATTTACAAAGTCTGCACTACTATTACTATTAATCTTCTCATCACTCCTTATCACCCATCCCCTCCCACTTGTGAATGTATGACTGTAACTTTGTCGCTTGTATCCTTACGATCTATATTGACTGTTTCCTAGTATGATTTGATTGCTTATTGTACCCTATGATTAAGTGTTGTACCTTACGAGTCTTGACTCTTGACAAATGTATCTTTTCTTTTATGTACACTGAGAGCATATGCACCAAGACAAATTCCTTGTGTGTCCAATCACACTTGGCCAATAAAGAATTCTATTCTATTCTATTCTATTCTATTCTATTCTATTCTATTCTATTCTATTCTATTCTATTCTATTCTATTCTACCTCTACTCTACCTCTACTCTATTCTACCTCTACTCTACTCTATTCTCATTGTACCCTATGATTATTATTAAGTGTTGTACCTTATGATTCCTGACTCTTGACGAATGTATCTCTTCTTTCGTGTACACTGAGAGCATTTGCACTAAGACAAATTCCTTGTGTGTCCAATCACACTTGGCCAATAAAGAATTCTATTCTATTCCTATTAAGGTTGTAAAATGGGGCAAAACTCACCTAACGAACAGTCTCACTTATCAACAGGAATTTTGGGCTCGGTTCTGGTCGTAAGTAGAGGACTGCCTGTGCTAAAGGCATACTCCAGTCAAAGGTTTCCCTGGGACCTGGTTACCCAGTGGAGGACAGTTTTGCTTCTGGCGTCATGCTTCAGCCAAACTTCAGCCAGGTTTGAGGTTCTAGGAGGTCTTCTCCAACTGAGCTTTAAGCCTCTGCCTGCTGCCGCCCCAGAAGGAATGTCAACCAGCAAGCCAATGCGCTAGGAAGATGAGCTCAGAGCTGACTGGTGCTTACCTTTGGTTTTAAAAGCAAAGTTACAGTACTTGCAGACAAAGGGCCTGACGTCTGTGTGCGTGCGAATGTGTTTCTTCAGCATGCTGGGTTTCTTGCAGCGAATTCCACACTCCTCACATACATACTTCCCTCGTCCACGGCCTCGCACATACACATACTCTTCGTTTGATTTGTACCTATGAGCAACAGGGTGTCATGGTAACAGAAGTGAAAGATTCCCACCTTAACATAGCAAGTCTCCTTGGGAAAAAAATATATATTTTTAAGCATACAACCAACACACAATCCCATTGCATTATTCATGGCTGCAGGTTAAAAATGCACTGAGCGAGCATCGGAGAACCATAGGTGTGTGGGTGGAGCCCTCCAGAATTGGAAAGGTAGAGATTTCATTTGTAACCACAGCACTTCTACATCCTTGAATGGAGGATGTCACTCTTGGTGAACACAGTTCCTTCTTTTTCCAATTCGAGGAAGCCAAGTGTTAGGCAAGGATGGGGAAAGGTCCCCACCCATCCCGTGCAGTTCACCTTAGGGAGATTACATTAGCAAGAAGAGAACCATGAGGGGCATCCTGACTCCTTAAGAGGAGCCAAATGGTTAAACACATTTAATAAACAAGGGACTTCACTTTCCTGACAGTTTACAGAGAGGAAGGGTCCTTTGGGCTCTCTGAGCTGGCTTGTTTTCTTGGAGGCGTTTCATTACCCAAACTAGGTAACATCAGAGGTTGAGTATTCAGCAGGTTCTGACCAGTTTGGAGAACCGGTAGAGAAATTTTGAGTAGTTCGGAGAAATGGCAAATACTGCCTCTGACTGGCCCCGCCCCCATCTATTCTCCGCCTCCTGAGTCCCAGCTGATTGGCTGGGTCTTCTTTTGTTGCCCTGCACAGGAGAACGGAGCTGGAAAGCAGGTTAGTGGGGTGGGGAGGGAATGCGGATTTTGCAGTATATCCTTCCCCTGCCACGCCCACCAAGCCATGCCCACCAATCCACATCCAGAGAACCGGTAGTAAAATAATTTGAATCCCACCACTGGGTAACATCATCAGCACTGGCATTGATGATGTTACTTAGTTTGGGTAATGAAACGTCCGCATGAAAACAAGCAAGCTCAGAGAGCCCCATTTCAACCCTGAGCTACAAATATTCCCCTTTAGTGTATAGAGACTTTCAGGAAAAAAAAGTGTGGTGATATTCATAATTTACACCTATTATTTGGGGAAAGATGAGTCATTGGTTCCTCTCATTTTTCCTACGTTCAGAGCATAGAAATAGCTCTTTTCACTAAGAGACATTCAGATGGCCAAGGTATGTTATTTGAGGGAAGATGGGGGGAGTGTCTTGAATTTGCAAAGGAATATAGCTTGGGAATCTGGGTCTAAAACATTTAAAGGGAACCCCTACCCTCCCAAAAAATAACTCCCCCCATTCCCCCCCAAAAAAATAACTTGGAAAGGATCTAAAAGAGGAAAGTGAGAAAGTTGAACTGACTCTGAACAATAATATTGGATAGTAATATCAAGCATGCTCTACAAAGGAGAAAGTAAGATAAATATCAGTTTTAGTGTAATTGTAGTTCATTTACAATGAAGATAATAAATGAGCAGGAAATGCCAAGGATATATCAAATATGTTGGAAAAATATTAGTAGAAGTCAGTTAACGCTAACACATTTCAAGGAAGTTCAAGAACTGATGTGCCTAAATGCTGTACATCTACTAAATAATTCACTGAACAAGAACATCTGTATAATATATACCTGCCTAAGGAGGGAGGGAGAGCCAGAAATATCAAGAACCCTAGAATCCTATCTCTTAATTGTTCATTACAACTCTGGAAAATGTAACCTCTTTAAAACAAAGAGAGAGAGAGAAAGAGAAAGAAAGAGAGAGAGAGAGAGAGAGAGAGAGAGAGAGAGAGAGAGAGAGAGAGATATGAAAATGTCCTAGCACCCCTCACTCTCTACCAAGAACAAAAATGCAACAGATATTTTTTGTCATTAGAAAGAGATGTGGTTGGAAGCCACACCTTGCTCCTGTTGACCCACCACAGAAGACATTCCAATAATGCAGAAAGCAAACACTGCACAAATGAAATTGGTCATTTTGGCAAAACAAAGTAAGGTTTTGCTTTTTTTCTAATTATCTTCTTAGTTTCTCCCCCTCCGCTTTTTTTTTCTTTCTGTCCTTTTACTGCTTTCCTTTTTCCCCTTCTGCATACAGTTTGAATAATTTAGACTGAAACTTGTAAGTGCTCTATAGTTACAATTGCTACTGTTCATATAAAGGTCAGTAAAATCATCATTAAAAAAAAAAAAACGATCCTGAGAAAGGTTGCCCAAAGGTTGACAACCTCACCTGCGTCCCCATTCCATTGCAATAGATACCCTGTTGCACAGTTGAATGTCAGACAGAGTAAACTGGACCTAGTTATTTTTGCTAATGCAGACAATTTTTCTGGAGTAGCTATTATCTCAAAAAAAGGGGGGGTGGGGGGTGGGGGAGAAAGGAAATGGACTGCTGGTCAGGTTGGCTAGCTCTGATGGAAAGACATCTTCGCCTTTCCTGTCAGGTTCAAGTTGAAAATCCAAAGCAAAAATGCCACAATATTGACAACACTGACTGAGAGAGTGGATTCCTGCAAAGCCACTCATTCAAGCAGCAGACTTGAGAAATGACGCTTACAAATATTGTGTACCTTGTTTTCCCTTGTTTAAAACAAGGTGGGCCTTTAGAAACCCCCAAACCCAACTTTTCACCTGGTTTTCCTTACATCCAGCCATTCTCAAGCTATCGTTCTCCAAGGCAATTCCAAGGAAGTCATAGATATGAAAACTGGGAAATCCAGGGTCAGGGAATTTTGCCAAATTGTCTGTTCCCAGATGCTGCCTTACACCCACGTGCAAGATTGGAGGCACAAACAGCTGGGAAACTTGACAAAACAGGAAAGGAATCCCTTCCAGACTTTAAATACACACCAAAAGGAGAGGGTTGCTGAGCGAGCATTGAGAAAAAGAATAATTCCCAGGTTAGTAATGGGGTGAGGGGTGGGGGAAGGACATCTTTGGGAGGAGTCTGGCCAGTTCCCTATGAAATTGTCTTTTGGAAGTTTGCCTACTGAGTAATGGAAAACAGAAGCCAAGAGCAAAGCAATGAAAAGAAATGGTTTCTCATAAAGAAGCAACAGATTTCAAAGGTTTTGGCCCAAGAGAACTTGTCTGCTAGAAATATATCTCTATCATCATCATCATCATCATCATCATCATCATCTTCTCTCCCTCCTCAGCTGATATGAAAGTGTTCCTTGTCCCGACTTGATATATTCACAACAATCTTGCAAAATAGATTAAGTCAAAAACAATGTCCTCCTTATGGCATTTTATGCATCAAGTGATAACCTCTGATTTGCCCAGAGCTTTAAATACAATACACAAAAATCTGGACTTTCTACGTCGTTTGTCCCATGCTGGGAAATTCGAACTGCTAGGATTTCCCCCTCTCAAACAAGACTGCCTGCATCATTCTTCTGCTTAAACTATTTTTAACCTAAGAATGCTTTGTATTGTTTAAAGTTAATATACGTAATAGCAACAGGGAAACTATTAAGAATAAAATACATAATAAAAGATAAAGGAGGAGATGTTTTAGAGTTGAGATTAAGTTCTGGAGCTTATGAAGGTAGGCTGTTATTTCCTTCAGCTGGATGAGTTTTCCGACTTTCCAGTCTAGCTTACCATGCCACCACAATTCTCCAGGCATGTACTATCTATGCACTAACCAGGAGTGACTATTTCTGAGAATCTCCCTGTCTATGGAGATTCTCAGTCATCCAGGTCATGGTTGTCCCAAAGTTGCTTCTTCAAAAAGCAACTGGACTTTGTTTTTCTTTGAGACGTTTCACTTCTCATCTATGAAGCTTCTTCAGTTCTTCAGTCTTCAAGGAAAAACAAAGTTCAGTTGCCCTTTGAAAAAAGAAAGCACCTTTGGGACAGGCCTGACCGTGTTTAACTCTTGAGCTCAAGTAATGTTGGTCAGATGCTGCCACCTGTTGAGCCATAAACAGATAAAACTATCACAAATGCCAACTCAAGAAACAGAAAGCTCATCTGGAATGCATCCAAAAGAATATTTCTTTCTGAATATGTCGATCAAGGTTCTCAGTCATCCAGGTAGAGTTGTCTGAAAACTGAGTCATGGGAACTGGACTTATTTTTGTTAATTTGAGATGTCCAAGCAGCAGCCTCCTCACTCTGGTTAAGCAGACGCATTGCAATGTACCAACTCCTCCTGAACCAAACTTAGGGTTTCTTCCCCAAAATGTGTGGCAGTTTTCAGATTCCTTTCTTAACTGAACTTAGAAGTTGGTCGGAGTCTCTGCTGATTCCAGATGCCCTCAAATGTAGGTAGTGGGGACGATAAAGCAATCCAAGGTGAGTATGGTAGTAAAATAGAAATGCAGGTGGTTTCCAGAATCTCAGAGAAAAATGCATAATAGACAACGTCTCTGATGATCCTAACATTTTTGATCTGGCAGAGATAGAGAAGTAGCTGTCACCCACAAGAACAGGAATGCTTGGGAATTAGCAGATATTTTACCATTGTTGCTAAGACACAAGATTGTTACATAACATCACCCAGAAAGAAAGAAAAAAAAGCCAAACTCCAGCAGTTGCCACATCTCTCTTCTTCCCACTTCCGCCACTGAGACAACTTTTGAATGTTTTGCATCAAATAACAAGCGAGTGGCTCAGAAACCCATTTCTGAGTATTTCTAAAGAATAAAACTCCCTCTCAGCTCAACGGCATTAGAAGCTATGACTTATATACCGCTTTACAGTGCTCTACAGCCCCCTCTAAGCGATTTACAGAGTCAGCCTATGGCCCCCAACAATCTGTGCCTTCATTTTACCCACCTCGGAAGGATGGAAGGCTGAGCCTAGTGAGATTCGAGTTACTAAATTGCAGGCAGCCGGTAGGCAGCAGAAGTAGTCTGCAGTACCGCACTCTAACCACTGCGGCTTTCTGCTTGTACCCATCTGGACATTTTAAAGGCCATGGGCCCCATATGGCCCTTTGGCTGTCCCTCTCTGGCCCACAGGGTCAGCGGCAGACAATGGGGGGCAGGGAGTTGAAAAGGCCATTGGGACATCAGCAGGGGACAGGGGGCAACAGCAGCCCTCCAAAATATTATCATATTATCAGTTTCTCATGTGGGCCCTTGGGAAAATTAACTGCCCACTTCTGTGTTTTGCAGAGTAGCCCGAGGTTGCCATGAAGCAGCTCCTGTGTGCTGGTAGTATCTGCTGCCTGGCTTTAGGTTCCCTTGGGTGGCTGAGTGGGAAGCGGGCTGAGGTGTCAGGGCTCTGACAATACACCCCCCCCCCCAATTTAAATCATGAGTCTCTAGCCACATCTCTCAGAGTAATAAAAAAAATGATTTATTGGGAGTGACCATGCCAGTGTTAACTGGGTGCAGCCGACTGTAAGACACATCATTCATTTCACCCTTGACCCTGGTCTTCCCCCACCCCCTGGATGTATATTCTCCAATGGGACACATCCATAGCCAAGAGTCATCAATCATGCTCTCCAGTAATAATCTTGCGCACCAGAAGCTTTGGCTGCCTATCAATTATCTGAAGCATTTAAGGAATGCACTACTTTCCCCAATGCTTTTCTGCTGGCAACTAAAAAGACCAAAGAAGTATTTTTTAGTTGACATGAGGCCTGCAGGGACCCCAAAAAGTAGGAAGTGGGTCACATGGTACCTCAGGGGTAGGAGAGGTCTTGGGAGGCCTGGGACCTGCATTAGCCTCCCAGGGCCTTTCTCAATCCCTGAAGCACCCTGTGCTTCACTTAACAACCTGCATATTGGTTTAACAGCCACATCAGGGAGAGCAGGAAGTGGAAGTTGTTAGGCGAGGCCATCTGTCTTAATGACTGTCAGTACTTGTGACTGTAATGAGCAGGCTACATTACAGTTGTGAATCAAGGAGTACCTGTACTGATACATATATTGAGAACAATCCCTATGTTGGTTCCACATAAATATTTTAAATATATTGATGAATTAATGGCCAGATTTTTAAGGAAGGAGTCTAGGATTCCCTTCTTAAAAGTTTCTCTTACAACAACGGTGGTTTTAATTTTTTTTAACAACATCAGGTTTGTTTGTTAACCTCGATCATGTACTAGGACTGAAATACTACTGAGTATTTGCCACAGTGGACTCAGTTTGAGAGTTACCATTTAGTATCCTTCCATGTTCTTGGTTTTAATTACAGCAGGGATTTGGTTAATTTGTAATTATTACCAGTTAAATATTGTTGCTATGTAAGCCAGGTGTGCGGAAAGCAATTAGGGGTTAACAATGTTAATGCTTTGTTAAACTATATCACCCAAATTTGAAACGTTTTGGTCTAAGAAGAACCAGATACATCAAGAATGGACAGCTGCAAAAAAAATGGTGATTATGTACTCATGGAAAAATGTTGCTCTCCCAGGCTCTAAAAATTCATTTAACATCTGTCAGCTCTCAGCCGTAGGATTAGCTTTGTACCAAAGAAAAGACTAGGCTAGACAATACAATTCCATGTGGTTTAGGGTTGATTCATTCTTTAAAATGGAATCATAATGATGAAATATAAGAAAATTTTATTATTTTAATAGCCTGAGAAGGAATGGATGGATAATTGGATAGGTGAAATATATATTCAGTCTTAACGGCCTTTCAAATATTTAGGATTAGAAATAAAGTAGTTTTATGAGGTTTTTGTTTGTGAGTGTTTAGTTTAGTTCAGGTTTTTAAATATTTTCTTTCTGTTGTGGGGGTTTTAAACATTTGTTTCCTGCCCTTCACCCCCTTGTGTAGTTCAGATAGGATTTTTTTTTACTTTGCATTTTTTTAATATAATACATTTCTTTTTTTTAAGTGTACCATCTTTCTTTCTTTGTTTTACATTTTAAAATAAAGTTTATTTAAGTTTCATATATTTAAAACATTTAAGAAACAAACACATAAACAAATATATATACATATATACATTTTGCAGCAGGTATTGAGCATTGGTTACGTTTTTCTTTTATTTTTATTTTTTTACCTCATAACATTGATGTGATCTACCTTGTTACAATACCCTCCTCGTTCTTTTAATGTTTTAATTTCACAGAATACTTTATGATTAAACGCATGTCCTTCATAGTTTCATAACTTATTCAGTTGTCAAATGTTGCTTTTTCTTTAACCATTTGTACCAACATTTCCAAACTTTGTAGTATTCACTATCTTTGTTGTTTTTTAGTAATTTGGTTAGGCTGTCCATCTCTGCACACTCGTGAATTTTTTTAATGACCATTTCCTCTGAAGGGACAATAGACAGTTTCCAATTTTAAGCATAACTTATTCTGGCTGCCGTTATAATGTGCAAGATTAAATACTGATTTTTTTTTCCTATTTTTGAGTCTATCATACCCAGCAAAAAGGTTTCGGGTTCAAGTTTTACTTCTTGTTTAGTTATATTTAGAATCCAATTTTTGATATTTTTCCAAAACTTCTGAGCATATGGACAGGTCCACCACATATGAAAGTATGTTCCCTGGATGCAGTTACACTTCCAACAATTTCGGGGGAGGTTCGGGAACATCTTAGCCAGTCTCGTGGGTGGCAAGTGCCAACGATACACCATTTTATAGAGATTCTCTTTGTACGAGGCTGACATAGTTAGTTTGTAATTTCTTTCCCAAATATGTTCCCACTTGTCTAATTCAATACTGTGGCCCACATTTTTTGCCCAAATTATCATACACTCCTTGACTGTTTCTTCTTTTAATTTATAATTCAATAGATATTTATATATTTTACTAATCAATTTCCTTTCCTCTCCATGCCAAATTTTATCTAATTCTTGGTAGGTCATGTTAAAACCAAATTGTTCTTTATCTTTTTTGTAATCCGTTTGTATCTGCGCATAGGGCCACCATGCTCTCTCTTTTCCCTGAATTTGTATTTGATTCCTACCCTTTAACTCTCCGGTTTGATGTAATAGATCTTTATATCTTACAATATTATCAAAATCTAAAACGTTTGGATGTGTAACTGCCTCCATTGTAGATAACCACAGTGGGACCTTACAGTAATGTACTTTTCTATCTTTTCCTAAATAGTTAATAACACACTCCTTATATAATGCCTTTGAAAGTACAAGTAGTGTTTACTCTTTCCATCCCACATAAATGCGTGCCATCCAAGTTGGAGTTCAAAGCCCTCTAATGTTAAGATCCTTTTATTTATCAAATTAACCCAGTCTTTGAGCCAGGTTGCTATCGCAGCATAGTAGTATGTTTCAAAATCTGGAAGACCAAAGCCTCCTTTCTTTCTATCGTCCTGTAATAATTTATATTTTATTCTGGGTTTTTCCCCCTGCCATATAAATTTGGATAGATGTTTATTTGGTTCTTCAAAAAAGCTTTTTTCTGTCTAAAATAAGAACAACAATTTTGGCAAAATATTCATTTTTACTATTGCAATACGGCCTAATAGAGATATTTGTAATTTAGCCCAATTATCTAAGTCTTTAAATATTTGAATTGTTAATTTATCATAATTATCTTTTTTAATTGATGAGCACCTAGCTGTCAGCCATATCCCCAGATATTTTACTTTGTTCACCACTTGTATCCCTAATCTCTTTATTAGTTCTTCCTTTTGTTCATTTGTACAGTTTTTTTGTTATCACTTTTGTTTTTTCTTTATTAATTTTTAACCCTGCCACCTTTCCATATTGTTCTATTTCTTTCATCAAAATGGGTGTCATTTCCAGGGGATCTTCCACTATAAATGCCATATTGTCAGCAAATGCTTGAAGTTTGTACTCCTCTTTTTTAACTTTTAACCCCCTGATCTCTTGATTTTGTTGGATTTGTACCAGTAGTGTCTCTTCTGCTAATATATAAAGTAGAGGAGCCAAGGGGCATCCTTGTCTTACACCCTTATTTATCCTTATATTATCTGTATTTTCCCCATTTATTAATATTTTTGCAGTTTGGGTATTATATATTGTTTTAATGAATCCTAAAAAAAATTCACCAAATTTCATGCCTGTCAATTGTTTAATGAGAAAATTCCAATTCAAATTGTCAAAAGCCTTCTGAGCATCTAAAAACATCAGTGCCATTGTTTTAGTTGTGTGTACTTCGTAGAATTCTAAAACATCCATAATTATTCTTGTATTTGTCTTCATTTGTCTATATGGCAGAAACCCATTCTGGTCAGTATGAATAATTCTACTTAATATTTTCTTTAATCTTTCCGCCAATATTGTGGCCAAAATCTTGTAATCTATGTTTAAAAGTGATATTGGCTGTAATTTTGAATTTATATAAGTCTGTCATTAACTTCTCCAATAACTCTTGCAATTCCTTATAGAATTCAGACGGAATTCCATCCGGGCCCAGGGTTTTATTTAGTTTTTGGGCTCCAATTGCCTTTTTAATTTCTTCTATGGAAATTTTATTATTTAAAATGCATTTCTCTTCATCCATAATTTCCGGTAATTTTTTCCCCTTCAGATATTGATTAATAAGTTCTTCTGGTACTTCTTCTTGATTGTATAGATTTGTAAAAAAAGTCCTTGGCAATATCTTTCTTTTCCTTAGCCTGAGTACATACTTTCCTTTCTTGGTCTTGGAGAGCTACAATCATTCTTTTTCCTTATTCTTTTTTCATTTTATGGGTTAACCATCTCCCTGGCTTATTTGCATTTTCAAAATAATTTTGGTTTACTAATTTAACTTTTCGGGCCAGGTCTTCCTGCATACTTAAATTTATCTTATGTTTTACCAAATCTATTTCTTTACTAATATTCTGATTATTCAGATCAGTTTGTCTACTTACTTCTAAATCTTTAAGTTTCTCTCTCCACACATTTTGTTGTTGCCTTTTTTCTTTATTCTTTTTAATACTATAGCCAATAGTTAAACCTCTCACGTAAGCTTTTGTTGTATCCCAGAGGTTTTGAAGGGACGTATGTTCTCTCTTATTTATTTCAAGAAATATTTTCAATTATTTTCTCACCATTTCAATATATTCGTTATCTTTTAGTATACTATTATTAAATGTCCATCTTAAGTGTACCATCTTTCTAAATATTTTAAATGGGACAGAGTTGTATCCTCAGTAATTCAAATTCCCATTTGACATCTAGGATTCTGCAGTTTTTTCAGGGTCAATATTTTTGAATTCAGTTTTTTAGCCAAGACGAACATGTATTTGTCTAGAAACAAAAATTAGTATATTTAGCATAAAACACAGAAAATAAAGAATCAAGACAAGAAGACCACCCTGTCTTAAGCAGATCCTCCACCCTGATTATACCTTGGGAGCTTGGGAGCATGGGAAAGGGGTTATTTATTTTATTATTTTCATTTTTATTATTTTTATTTCTTTTATCTTGTGTTTTTATGTACTGTAAGCTACCCTGAGTCGCCATGTGTGAATAGGTGACAATATACATTTTCTAAATATATTAATTTTTTTAAATGAATAAATAAATAAAATAAATTTTCTCATATCCTTATTTTTCATTATCTAGCACTGAAAACCAAAAGGCCTTTCTCATACCCTTCCCCAAAATAGAAAATATATTTCTGCCAAGGAAGGAAACCAGATTGGTTCCCGGTTAGCAATTTTCCCCTTCTTGTCCCATACAGTGTATGCAATTGCACATCATACTAAGTCTTGCTTGTTTGTCAGATAAGCCACAATAAGCAGGTTCATATACCTGCAGAGAGATAAATCATGGTTTACAGAGTGTAGTCCAAAAGCAATCTAACAAGCCACATTACTGCCTATGGTGAAGAAGTTAACCCAGCAGTCATGATTTTGCACTGGCTGTGAAAGGAGTGGGAAGTCAAAGAAGCAGAACAATTAGAACAGTGCTTCCTGACTTCAGTAAACTGCAGATGTGTGGACTTCAGCTCCTAAATGTCTCCAGCCTGTATGTCCACTGTTGAGCTTTCTGGAGTTAGATTTTATTTATCTGGAACTACCAAGGCTAGGCAACACTGACATGGTTTTCTTGTTATTTGCTAAGAGGTGGTTCTTCTTCAAGATTTTTTTTTAAAGCCTTATCTCTACTCCCGGACTTCTGAGATTCAAGCAGACTGTGGGTTCAGAGTTCAATTCACTCTTTTAATATTATGATTAGTTGGTCACGCAGCCAGCAGATATTTAGACTGGATTTAGCATTTTTATCCACCTACAGAGTCATTTCTTATCAGCAATTGTTAAGTCTGGAATGTTCTGTGGCAGATGCTTGTCTGTTTGAATTCTAAAGCCCAGAATACTTTGGCTTAGTTTTCTATTATATAGTTTATTTTGTGGTCCCACCAGTTTTTGCTTGGAGACGAACGGTATGTCTTGCAGATATTCCAATACACCACTTCTGCTACTTTGTCAAATCGTTATTTGTAATCAATATTTTAGTTCAATTCACTCTCGCATGTGGAAAGCTTACAATAAATTTGCTTCTTTCCAGAGCTAGACAAAGTATAATATTCTGTTAGACCTGGGAATAATGGCTTGCAAAGTTGTGATTTGTTTCCCAGCTAAGACAGGAAACTTTACTACCTGTTAAAACAGATGTGCTCAGAAATGCTCCCTACCCAAAGAACCAACCAACCAAACAATATGATGGAATTCATGACTTTTAGTGCAGAACAATTCAGGTATGTTCTGAGAATTAAAAATAGTAATCTAAGTAGGTAGCTGGCAATTACTAGTTACAATCAGAAGCCAAATCATACAAGAAGCCAGTTACAAGCTGACAACATTTTAACAGAATAACAAAGTTGGAAGAGACCTTGGAGATCCTCTAGTCCAACCCTCTGTTCAACCAGAAGACAAATGGTTGTCCAATCTCTTTTTAAAAACCTCCAGTGTTGGAGCATCTACAACTTCGGAGGCAAGTTGTTCCACTGATTAATTGTTCTCACTGTCAGGAAATTTATCCTTAATTCTAAGTTGCTTCTCTCCTTGATTAGTTTCCACCCATTGCCTCTTGTCCTGCCTTCAGGTGCTTTGGAAAATAGGTTGACCCACTCTTCTTTATGGCAGCCTCTGAGATATTGGAACACTGCTATCATGTCCTTCTTTTCATTAAACTAGACATATGCAATTCAATATTTTAAAGTATTATTCACAAATGCCCTGCTTCCAACTGCCAATTGCCCCTAATTGTGACTATATGGAGGTGTTCACAATCCCCCCCCTTTTTCTAAATGTGAAGCCCTTCTTTGTGGCCTCCATACATTCTTCTAATTACTACTACAGAAAACTAACGATATGAAGGTGGAAATATTTCTCAATGGAGATTCCACTATTTGTAACACAATTGGTATTGATTATGTATGATCATCTCATTGCATGACTTGATGATCAGGGGTGGAATGCCTCAATCATGAGAGGCTGATGTTCATATATTATGAAATAGTTTATGCTCAGATGGTTTGAAAAGAGGAAGTATATATGGAATATACAAATAAACACTACCCCTCACTTTCATCACCAAAATCATTATTCATCTAATGCTATTTAGGTCTGTGAGATTACCTACATCCAGTATTTGTCACTACAGTTCTTTACCATATGCATATTCTTCTCATAACTAAGAATCTTGGCTAACTTGATTGAAGAAGAAAGATGCAATACGCTGCCTTGATTGCTTCCATTTAACTCTTCTGCCAGAATCGGTTTAAGAAAAATATTCCCTCTATGTTCCATTTGCCGTGACAATCCAGGATCGCTGCTTTATCTCTCAAACAAATACAAATTTGGACAAAAATACCATTCTCAATTGACTTTTGTAGCAGAAGATCTGATTTTTAAATCAGGATAAACTAAAGCAAATTCAACAGCTGGATGTGAAAGTCCACAAACATGACTTTGGAATATGGGAACAACTGGAAGAATCCATATTCAAAGTAAGCTACAACTATTGGATATTCTGATTTATTATGACAGACTCTTCAATGTCATTTAAATGAGTGAAGTAGTATCTCACCCCATCTTATGCAGAAAATACAGTCTTTAAAAGCAAAGCAATTGCACAGAATTTCTGTTTGAAACATCACAGTTTTAAAATGCCATCTAGTTTTAGTTTTTAGTTTACTTTATTGTCATTGCACCTTGTACAACAAAATCAAACACCATCTTCAGTGCACATCATGACCATGAAAATAAACACAAACACACATCCTTCACCCTTCACGCATTGAACCGAAAACTCCCGACACCACACTGCACTATATAGCAGAATTCAAAAGAGCTACTGCCCTGGTACAACTGCCCTGATCTACAGGTTCAATTTGGGTAAAAGCTCATAAATCTCTGCTCATTTCTGTTTTTGTTGTGTCCTGCAGATTTGTATTGTCTACTTATTTATGCCAAGGGCAACCTGCTCACTTTTCACCAATAGCAATGAAAAAAGGTAATAAAGCAATAAACTGAGCTCCTAATTTTATGTCTGTAGCTCCACATTTGGCTATTTTTATTAGGAACAGAAAGTTCTACCTACATTAAAAAAAGACAAAGAAAACAGTGTTTAATTATATATACCAATCTATTGCTTTCTTAGCTGAGCCTATATTTATGTACTTAAAAAAAGTCTCATCATATCAATGTGTCCTTCTTGATAAAGCAACAAAAATAAACCTTGGAAAACATACAGATATCACAATTTATATTTGGTCTTAAATGGCCACAAAACTCTATCCACCGGCAATATTAAAACTTAGCTCTACAGGTTAGGCTGTACATTCATGGACAAAGGTGAACTCCTTTAAAAGCTGCATAAGCAGATGCTAAGAAAAGGTCAAAGCTTGCTAGTGAATAATATAAAGTAGAATAACACATTGAGCTACAATAGCATTTTTTGTTAGCCACCTTTGTTAGATCAGCTTCAATAGCTGCTGAAGCCATCATCTTGATTACAAACACAATAACTAGATCTACATTGTCGTAGTAAACCAACAACGTACAATTGGTTTAGCACGATATGAGAATCACGCCACTGACAGGGAATAGTTTTCTATAAAGAAGAGCAAAAGGTATAAAACAATATCACTCAATATTAACTCAAAAGTGAGGAAACTTTGTCTCTCTAATCAACATTTCTCAGCCTTGGGAATTTTAAGATGTGCAGACATTAACTCTCAGAATTCTGGCTGAGTAGGGAATTCTAGGAGTTGGTGTCTGTAGAGCTTAAAGTTGTTGAAGTCTAAAGCTCTAGACATTGTGGAACTCTCATTCCCATGATTCCTCACTATTGGACAACCTTGCTCTGATTGATGAGAGCTGTAGTTCAGTAAAGATCTGGAAAGACCACTCTGCAGCTTTCATCCCTAAGTCAACCAAACTGGTTTTGCGCTATTTCCTGAAGCTATTGTGGCTGTTGCTAATTCAGTATCTGTGATCCGAATGTCAGTATCCACTAGAGCAGGGATGTCAAACTCACGTTGTCCCAGCGGCATCACGTGACGAATCATCACTTTTTCCCCCTTCGCCTAAACCGGGCGTAGGTGTTGCCAGTGTGTGACGCATCCGGCCCATGGGCCGGGTGTTTGACAGCCCTGCCCTAGAGCTCAAGGCCCACGGGCCAGATGCCGGGTGCTTAAATCTGGCCCATGGAGCTGGCCTGGAAATAGCAAAGGACCAGCCCACGGTGCCTCTGGCAGCCAAAATGGGATGTGGGGGCCTACATGTGGGTCCCCCGGTGGCCCGTTTTGGCTGGCAAAGTGCTGCAGGAGACCATCCAGGCCAAAAATGGGGCACAGGTGTGTGAGTGTGGCCCTCCATGCCCCATTTTGGCTGGCAGGATGATGCAGGAGGTATCCGTACCATCTCCCCCACCCCCACCCGGGCTGGCCTGTGGAGGAAAATTACAATGCTGATCCCACCCTCAAAGAAATCCAGTTTGACACCCTTGCACTAGACAATAAACTGGTTGGGGTTCTGATAAGAACCATCAGACAGTGAAGAATGAAAAGGAGACAAATCAATTCCATTTAATCTAATATTTGCAAAGGACTAGAACCTCTTTCTTCCGAGAATCCCAAACTTCAAACCAATGTTTTCAGTGTGAAATATTTCAAATTAAAAATGCTTCATATCTCCCACACTTTCTGTCTGATCAGAAACCCAAAACGGAGATATGAGCAATTCTGGTGGCAAATTGCTACCAAGAGATTATGGCATCATTATAGTTTGGGCTCATAATCTTGTATTAATGCCTGGAGCTTCTGCAGCTATATTAAATCTTTCAGGAGCAGTCAGAGTTATCTCTTTGTATGCAAGTTAAACATCATGCTACCACTGGAACAATCTTTTCTGAATGGTAAAATATCCACATCTGGATAAGAAATCAGGAAGTAAAGCCTTCTGGATTTTATGGGAGAGAGAGAGATCAAACTGCCAGAGGAAACTGCAAATGCAAAGATATACACACTCACCCTTGGAGAGACAAATTCAGAACTAAACAAAAACAAACCCAAACAACTAAAAAAAACCTTAGGAGCCAATATATTTTTTCTTCCTTCATCTGCTACCAACCTTACAGCTATCATTAAATGATAACCCCTTCTGGAAATCAAAATCTCATGCAGGTCTGTATCTTAAATTACTCTGTAGAAAATTCTAATTTATTAGGCATTATTGATAGTCAAGGGTTTACAATAAAAGAAGTATCCCAATTTCCTCCTTTGAGAGATAAAAAGAGAGTAGGAAATACCTGTTAGTTGATATTAATGGTCAAAATTTTTCAAAATGCTTAATTAGTGAAACCTGAAAAATCTAGGCAAACAGGCATGTATGTACACACGTACACACACACAATATATGCACATACACACAAACGCAATTACACTTGCCGCAATGTCTGTGGAGATTCTCAGTTTCAAAAAACCACTGGACTTTCTTTGGGGGGGGTGTTTACCTTGAAGATGTTTTGCTTCTCATCCAAGAAGCATCTTCAGTTCAGAACTAAAGAAAATTCTTAGATGAGAAGCAAAATGACTTCAAGAAGAAGAAAAAAAAACACCTGCCTTTTAAAAGTCTGCACTCAGTTGGATCAAGTTACCTACTGCAGCGCTAATTCCAGAACTACACCGATAGTCTTCTACAGGCTGAACAATCACCCAACTCATGTCTCTTCTAAGCATTTTGGGGGAGGGGGGTGTTTCTGGGTTTGGAAAATAATAGGGAGATCTTCAATTTAGCTGAACTGGCAAGAAACCAAAAGGATTTATAGATTTCTTTAAGGGCACCCTATTATTTTCTTCTCCCCATCATTTGAGCACCAACTCTCTGTCATTCCAATTATATGGCTGCAACAGATAAAATCAATAACATTAACATTAAAGTAGGTTCCATTTCAACATTAAACACCCCAATCTAGAGCATCAGATCTAAGCACAGGGGGGAAAAAAAGTCTACATCTATGGAAAGAGGGCCACGGGCTAGAAAATGGACTGCAGGTAGTCTTTGACTTACGACAGTTCATTTAGTGACCATTCTGAAGTTATGATGACACTGAAAAAAAGTGACTTAAAGAGCGTTGCGGCATCTTTATGGCTCACAGGATCAACGTTCAGATGTTTGGCAACTGACTCATCTTTATGACGGTTGCCGTGTCCTGGGGTCATGTGATCACCTTTTGGGACCCTCTGGCAAGCAAAGTCAATGGGGAAGCCAGATTCACTTAAAAACAGCGTTACTAATATAACAACTGCAGTGATTGACTTAACAACCGTGGCAAGAAAGGTTGGGCAAAACCCTCTTAAGAAATGTTTCACTTAGCAACATAAATTTGGGCTCCACTGTGGTCGTAAGTCAAGGACTATCAGGACTACATGTACGGTATTATACACAAATAAGCAACAGACACATTTGCACAAGATTGTACATACTTTATTTTGGACAGTCAGCCATAGGTGAAATTGGGGAGCACGTGTGACCTATCTTTCTAGCATCAAACTCTTATCCAACCTATTAAGATGCTTGAAACAACTCAACCCAACTCAAATCTTCTGGGGGGGAAAATCAGATAATCCAGCTCCAAATCAAGTCTTCTATTACTGTACAGGTAAAATTTCAGAAAATGAGAAACATGTCTACTATCCAGCTCTCCTGAAACATGAAAATACTCACCTGATTTGCTAGAGTTGCTAGAGCCCCAGCACCATAACGGTAACGAGAAAAAGAGAGAGGAAAGAGTAAAACAGAAATGAAGCCTAGCTGGAGCTAATCAGGGACACCATGGCATTTTCCCTAAGAGTTGTTTTTAGAATCAAAGCTTCCCATCCATCAAACAAGATGGAATATGAGAACAACACAAATACTCACCCTCCTTCAAAGATCTTGATCCTGGTTGGTTCTCCTCGCTTGGTTACAGGAATGTCATCTTCAGTTTTTCCTCTTTTATCCCTTTCTTTATTGGTTTGCATGGCATCTTTCTGGCCTTCATTGGGAAGGAGTGAGGGCAGATGGACCTATCTCCCCGAAAAATCAAAGTAGTTTATTATTCTTTTTTTTAAAAAAAAATAAATAAATAAAATAAAAAGGGGACGAAGGAGGAGCAGGAGGGATGGTCATTGATCACAAATACCTTTCTTCAATCTCTTCCTGGGAAGTAAAGAGTTGGTCGCTATTTCTGGCATGGGCTACACTGAAATCAAATATGGTACCTTCTCTTTTTAAGGTGACTTTAAGTGTCTTAGTGTCTTTCAGTGAAATGGAAGTCAATGAGTAGAGAATAGGTTGTGCCTGAACTGCACTTTGAGCTGTACTCCCAGGGTTGGTTACATTGTGGGTTGCTGAAGTGGTTTGGATTCAAAACATTTTACTACTGGTTCTGTGGGCGTGGCTTGGTGGGCATGGTGTGACTTGGGTGTGGCAGGGGAAGGACACTGTAAAATCCCCATTCCCTCCCCATCCCACTAACCTGATTTCTAGCTCTGTTCTCCTGTGCAGGGCAACCAAAGAAGACCCAGCCCATCAGCTGGGACTTGAGAGGCAGAGAATAGATGGGGGCGGGGCCAGTCAGAGGTGGTTTTTGCCAGTTCTCTAAACTACTCAAAATTTCTGCTACTGGTTCTTCAGAACTGGTCAGAACCTGCTGAATAGCACCTCTGGGCTGCTGTCAGTTGTGTTTGATGCATTTCTAAAGCAGGCGTGAGGACTTTTATGACTTGTGGACTTCAATTCCCAGAACTCCTGAGCTCAGGAATTCTGGGCTCAGGAATTCTGGGAGTTTTATTATTTATTTTTATTTATTTATTTGATTTGCCAATTGTTTACAAGATAATAAGTATAAATGTATACATAGTTGTGAATACATGAAATGGTTACATACAAGAAAAATAAAAGAATAGGAGAAACAATAGGACAGGGACGGTAGGCACGTTGGTGCTCTTTATGCACGCCCCCTACAGACCTCTTAGGAAAGGGGTGAGGTCAATAGTAGACAGTCTAAGGTTAAAGTTTTTGGGGTTTGGGGAAGAAACTACAGAGTCGGGTAGAGTATTCCAGACATTGACCACTCTATTGCTGAAGTCGTATTTCCTGCAATCAAGTTTGGTGCGGTTTACTTTGAGTTTGTATCTATTGTGTGCTCTTGTGTTGTTATGGTTGAAGCTGAAGTATTCATTGACAGGTAGGACATTGCAATGTATGATTTTGTATACCATGCTTAAGTCAGACCGAAGACGGCGTAATTCAAGGTTTTCTAGTTCTAGAATTTCAAGTCTGGTGGCATAAGGTATTCTACAGCGAGTAGAGGAGTGGAGAACTCTTCTTGTGAAATATTTCTGGACTTTCTCAATTGTGCTAATATCAGATACGTAGTGTGGATTCCAGACTGATGAACTGTATTCGAGTATTGGTCTAGCAATGTTTTGTATGCTCTGGTTAGTAGTGTGATATTACCAGAGAAAAAGCTACGTAGGATTAGGTTAACAACTCTTAATGCCTTTTTGGCTATGTAGTTGCAGTGGGCTCTAGCACTTAGATCATTAGAGGTGAGTATTCCAAGGTCCTTTACAGAGCTTGGGTCATCAACAAGATCTTGACTATTCAGCTTGTATTTTATTTTCTGATTTTTTTGCCAATATGTAAGACAGAGCATTTATTTGTTGAGATTTGAAGTTGCCATTTGTTTGACCATTCGGATACATAGTCAAGATCTTTTTGAAGGGTAGCAGTATTGTCTGTGGTATTGAACAGCTTTACATCATCAGCGAAGAGAACGCAATTGCTCTTAATATGATCACAGAGGTCGTTTATGTAGAGTATGAAGAGAGTTGGTCCTAGAACACTGCCTTGGGGAACACCACTATTGACAGGTACTGGATTTGATAGGACGCTCCGATTTTGACCATTTGTTGTCTGTTTGACAGGAATGCTTCTATCCAGTTATTCAGTTGTCCAGAGATACCATAGGATTTTATTTTTAGGAGTAGTTTGTCGTGTACCACTGAATCAAAGGCTTTACAGAAGTCTATGTAGATTGCGTCTATTGTTTTGCCCTGGTCGAGTTGTGTCAGTCCATATGTTTTTGCAGTGTAAGAGTTGCAGATTACAGGATAGTTTTTTCCTGAAACCAAATTGTTTATTGGAGAGTAGGTTATTTGTCTCTAAGTGAAGGATGATGGATTGGTTAATAATTGATTCCATGACTTTACAGGTGACGCAGCATAAGGAGATTGGCCTGTAGTTTTCAACTAGGCTTGGGTCTCCCTTTTGAAGATGGGGATGACTGTGGCTTGTGACCATAGGTTAGGCAAGGAGCTGGTTCTGAAAGATTTTTCAAAGATTATGCTTAGAGGTTTGGCTATGGCAGAGGATAGCTTTCTTAAGAAGTAGGCACATATTCCGTCCGGTCCAATAGATAGAAATGGTTTTGTGATTGCTTTTCAACATTGTCTTCTGTGAAATCGATATGTATTAGATCATTGTTGTTATCTGTGGTACGGCTAGGAAATATTGGGCATGATCCATTGCTGTTTACAAATACTGAGCCGAAGAATGTGTTAAAGATGTTGGCTTTAATGGTGTCGTCGTTGCAGTCTTTACCATCAGGTCCTATCAAGGGAGGGATGGACCTTGAGTCTTTAGTTTGTTGTTTACAAAATTGTAAAAAACGCGGGTGGAATTGGTGCTTAGAAGGTTTTCCTCTTGTTTAATGTGATAATTGGTGCATTGGGTCTTTATCTGGTGGCATAGATTTTTGTATCGGTTTTTGAAATTGGCAGCGTGACCAGATTTGTTTTTCCGCCAGAGTGATCTCTTTTTGGATTGAAGTTTCCTTATTGATATGGGTAATCTGCTTTTTGTTTTGTTTTGGGAGTTGTTGTTGGTACATATAGTTTGATGACTCTTTTGACTTCAAGTAAAAATATGTTATAATGGTCTTCAACAGTATTGCATCCAGTGAATAGAGATTGCCAATCAAGGGATGAGAGATCGTTGTCTATAAGATCATAGTTGCCTTTTTGAAGTTACAATAGGGGATTACATCATTGTGGTGATTTTTGTGTGGATGTATGTTGAGACAAAAGTCGATCATATTGTGGTCACTACTGGAAAAGGGTTCTTTAGATTGTATTCCGTAGATTAGGTTCAAACTGTTGCAGAAGATGAGATCGAGGCAGTTGTTTAGTCTAGTGTTGTTGGTTACTAGTTGTTCCAGTCCCAGATTTGTAATAGCATTGTAGAAGGTTGTGTGTATGATTTCAGTTGTACAATCATTTAGGGTCCAGTTAATATGAGGTAGATTGAAATCACCAAGAAGGATAAAAGGGTATGGGCAGGATGCAGCCCATGTTAGTAATGTATTTAGCTTGTTTACATGTTCGATGTCATAATCAGGTGCTCTGTAACATAGTAAGAATCGAATTGTGATATTTGAGGATAGTTCACAGATGATGGTTTCAGGAAGGGCAAACTCCTGGGTAACTTGGATATTTTTAGATGTAAGGATTTTTATAGAATATAGCAACTCCCACCTCCTCGACGATTTTCACGATCTGATCTGTAAACATGATAGTCTCTTACTGTGGTAATGGAGTCGGGAGAGATGCATTGAGCCATGTTTCACAGACAAATATAATGTCGAAGTTAGCCATATTTAGGAGGAAGAGAAATTCAGGTATTTTATTCACGAGGCTTCTTGCATTGAGTAGTTTGCATTTAAGGCCGGCAGTAGTTGGAATTGAGGTAGTTGGGGGCGTGCGTGCCTAGTCTTGGGTGATGGTGGATGGGTTGAGGTAGGGTTGTGGTTGAGGGTAAAAGCTGAGTATTGGGTTGAGTGGTTTACTTTTGATACAGTCAGCATGGTAGTCAATGTACAGGTCCTTCTCTCCATTATCTAGACGGTTTTTGAGTTCGATGCGGAGTGCACGAGGGCGGGCACGCATTGCTGTATGGTTAGGTCAGGCGACAGCGGAGGTTCTTATGGATGGTGTTGGTTTTGGCGAGTGAGTTTATAGTATAAATGAATTTACGTTTGCTTGATTCATTTTTGCAAATGACCCTGCACGTGCGGCCACAGAGCCATCTCTATTTTTGAGCTCTCGGTCAATGCGGGAAATGTCAAGTATTTCATCAGCGGAGATGGTTGATGCTTGATAATTTCTGATGATGTTTCGGACAGTTGTGATGTCATCATTGACATTGATGTCTTCTAGACCAAATAAGATGGCGTTTGGGCGTTTCCGTTCACGCTCAACGGCTTCTCTGATGAGAATTGGGATATCAATATTTGTCTGGGTTGTGTTTATTGTGGATTGGGTTGTGGATTGGATTGTGGTTGATTGGTAGAGATGTGGTTAGTAGCTATTGGATGTTCAGGTTTTGCGTTGTGTCCTTTTTTTTCAAGGTTGGATATTCTTTCTTTTACGGCGTCCAGGGATGCTACTATGATGTTGAGTTGAAGTCCACTAGTCATAAAAAGGCCATAGTTCCCCACCCTTGTTCTAAAATCTAAAGGGACACAGGATGTCCATTGCTGCTAAAAGTTTTGGATGATTCATTCTGGAACACAGAAATACCAATCATAAAAATCGATAATAAAAAGGGAAAGTCGGTGTTACTAGATGAGACAGAACCAGGGTGGGATTCTACAGGTTCGCGCCCCACTTGGGGGGAGGGGGGGCACAGGATGTCCATTGCTGCTAAAAGTTTTGGATGATTCATTCTGGAACACAGAAATACCAATCATAAAAAATCGATAATAAAAAGGGAAAGTCGTGTTACTAGATGAGACAGAACCAGGGGTGGGATTCTACAGGTTCGCACCTATTCGCTAGAACCAGTTGTTAACATTCTAAGCAGTTTGGATAACCAGTTGTTAGAAGAAATTACTGGCCTAATCCTGTAAGGAAGGCAGGAAGGAAACATTCTGGTGTTGCTTACAGAAACTGCCTCTCCGTTGACCCTTATTACGTTCTTGGCAGGAATAGACTTCCTATCTCAGGAACGTCTCTGGAGGTTTTTTTCCTCCTTTGCTGGTACTTTGCTTGTGTGGAGTGACCATTCAAAGTTACAATGGCACTGAAAAAAGTGACTTATGACCATTTTTCACACTTACGACTGTTGCAGCATCTCCACATTCATGAGAAGCCAGGTGAGGAGATGCCTGCCTCAATGTGAGTGATACTGAGTTGGCCACGCCCAGCCAATAACATGACCACCAAGCCATGTCCACCCAGCCACATGACCACCAAGCCACGCTCACCACCTAAGACAAGTCCACAAAACCGGTTGTTAAAAAATTTGAATCCCACCCCTGGACAGGACAATTATTTTTGTTTTGCCAAGAAGCCATGGGTGGAAACTAATCAAGGAGAGAAGCAACCTAAAACTAAGGAGAAATTTCCTGACAGTTAGAACAATTAATCAGTGGAACACCTTGCCCCCAGAGGTTGTGAAAGCTCCAACACTGGAAGTTTTTAAGAAGATGTTGGATAACCATTGGTCTGAAATGGTATAGGGTTTCCTGCCTAAGCAGGGGGTTGGACTAGAAGACCTCCAAGGTCCCTTCCAACTTTTATTCTATTCTACTCTATTCTATTCTACTCTACTCTACTCTATTCTATGAATGCTCAACCACATATAAAAGTAATTTGCAATCCCATGAACAACATTCCTGGAATTAATTAGCCCTCATCTATGGATTTGGGGCTAAATCCTAAGAATGGAAGGAACCCAGTTATGTTTTTTATTGGATATCATTTCTCTGTGGGAATAAAGGAGCAAGTTTCTCTCTCTTTTCAGAGCTTTCTTCCCATGGCCCTTAAAATCTACTCCAGAGGATCCCTCAGTCAACAGAATGGATTTTGGAGTCCTGCTAGGAATGAGAAGTGGGTTGGATGAGGAAGGCACAGGGGAGTGCAAAGTCCCGTTGTGCTACCAAAAAAAGTCTGATGTGGTGCCTCTTTCCATCCATTATCATATAACCATCCAATGAGAAGGCAAAAAAAGAACAAACACACAACCTGTGCCAAGGAATCTCTGCAGCCAGTTAGATAATTGTTTTAACAGGATGGAGGAGGAAGGAGGTAATGGGACTGGAACTACTTTCCAAAACATGAATCTGGTTTTCATCTATTTTTTTTTTTAGTCTGCTTTCAACTTAAGCAGTCTGACTTGACAATCACTCCAACATTATGCCAAAAGACACTCTCTTTGACCCTGCAGGTGTTTCTGAGAATGCAGCCTCCTTTTCATCTCAGGGCTGACTGCTTCATGTTGTCTTCGAGCACAAACACTAAAGGTTTTCTCCAGGGTAAACATGACATGCTATGATTTCCATACAACTCTGTAAGATGTTACGCTTACTCCTCTCCTAAGCAACATGCAGTCTTGGATCCAGACTCCATCATCCTACCTTCAAAGCATTTTAAGACCATAAAAATCCCACCATGCTTCTGGGATGAGATACGCAATGAAAATATTAAAACATTAAAACGATCTGCTCTTTCCTAAGGATGATTAAGAGTTGTATACATAAAATAATATAAAGCACCACACTTTTTACTTCTACTTCTGTAAACCACTGTAACAGTCATTTAAATTTAGGAGCTTTCCAAGGCTCATCACCAAAGGTTGCCACGTTCCAGTCACATGTACTGAATCCCCCTGCCCGAAGAACAAAACTATAATAATTTCCAAGTTTGCTCAGACATGACTAATTTCAGGGCTGAACTCTCCCTAAAATCAGTCTTTTGATTCATTGTTCTTTGCATGATTTCACCTTTTAGTGGAGCCCTCAACCACTTCAAGGTAGTTTCAATCAATGATCTGTCTGGCTTTGAATCGATTTAACTGCTAAAACATATAATGGATTTTACATACTACACAAGAACAATAAAGCTTTCTGAAAAGTGTCCTTGCTCATTTTGTACAAGTTGCCATTTACTTGGAGCACCACTTTTAGGGAGCCATCTATGACTTCTATTACCAACTATTCGCAAGACCACTGTGTGATAGCTTGCCTCCCAAGAAACAGAATGGGACAACTTGCTGTGGCCAACTCACCATCGCCAACTCGCCACTGGACAGTGGAACAATTCAATTTAATTATTTAAAGTAAATAAAAATTATTTAACTTTTGTCATTCGCATTTCATTTTGCCCTCCTTTTGCCTCCTTTCTTTAATGATTCCATCCCATCCTTCTCTGATATTAGTGTAACTCTTGTCCAGCAGTGAGTTGGCCATGGTGAATTGTCATAGACCTACCAATAAATGCATTGAACTGACTTCAGAAGTGGCTGCATACATTTTTCTCTGAACTGGAAAATACAATAACTGGTCTATTTCTACCAATTTCATTGTGCGGAATAGTAAAACTCACTAGCTGAAACCTAGCAACTTACACAGAGGATGCTTCCACACACTGGTCACTCACAGTGTTGGGAATAGACAATGTACAAATGTCTCAGCACTCTGGTGCTCACTAGGAAGCAAGGCATTTAATGCAATTTCCATGGCAAGGATCGATTCTACAATTTAATCTGGGCAGCAAAGCCAATCAGGAGGTGCATCATCAGGGCCATCTCTTGGGCTGGCTGCACAGGATAAGGCTATAACATGGATCAGACTGGCCTTCCCCAAAGCAGAACCTTTCAAAACTGTTGATTTTACTCCTGTGATATTTCCTAATCATTGCTAAGTCTGAAAGTTGCAGCTCCAACATATTCAAAGGCACCAGACTGGGGAATGACAGAAGAAAGCAACTCTGTCGGAGAACCCAATACACACAAGTGTGTTGTCTTTAACTAGTTTGACACCAGTTTGTTTTAAGCAACAGAGTTGGGGTTTGAGAGCAATTTTCTCCAACCTAGCGCCTTCCAAATACATTGGGCTGAGAGCCTCCAAAATCTCTAGCCAGCATTGCTTTGGGGAGCCAGTTCTAGGAGCCATGACCCAACACAGCTGGATAACATGCCGAGCCAGTTCTTTGAAGAACTGGCAGCAATGCTGTCCAATCCTTAAAACAAACAGATGAGGGCCAAAGGAAAAAGTGATTTTCCTTACCTCTGACATTTTGGGGTTCCTGGAACTTGAGGGTACAAGTCTCCCTGTCTCTGGACGCGGAGCAGTAGCCATGGTGTAGGTTTCTTTGCTCACCTTTTGCTTGGAGCGTAGGAGTGACAGGGCGGCTTTAGTAGATATACCAGGGAGGTTGGGATTATACAGGCTAATGCACCAGCTGGCATACACCGAGGAACTGTGGTCAACTTGTTGACTGTGATTTGGTTTTGTGTAATTTAAATAGCACCAACTGACATTAGTAGTTGTGTGGAGACTGGGAAACAGAAGTACCTTCTTAACATCTGTACTGTCCTGAGACTTCTTGGAGCTTTGTGCAACCTCTGAGGAACATGCTGAGCTCGGAGGACTTGCTACCAAGGCTTCTGCTGGTTCTTTCAAATCCTCCTTCTTCACTTCCTCGGGAGTATGCTTGCTTTCAGGCTTCTTTCCCGCTGGCTGCTTACATTCCTTTCGAACTGCAAAGCTGGAGGCCTCAGACTGTGGCAAGACCAGGTTTAAGGCAGCCTGGCCTTTGGGGGATTCTGGCTGTCCAGACAATAAATCAAGGAGCGTTTCTGCCTTGGCGGCTGTGTGATCACGTTTTTTCCCTTCCTCTATTGTATTGGACATCATCACTATTTCCAGCTTCTCTTCTGTCTCGGAGAACTCTTCTTCTTCTTCTTCCTTCACCCGTTTCTGCTGCTGGGTTTCCATGGTGAGCTCCAAACTCCCAGCTGGAGAAAGCATCCGCTTGCTTCCTCCAGCATTTGATGGGCTCCCTTCGAGATCCAAGATTCCTTCAGACATGGGGCCCAGGGGAAAGTAGCCTTTGCTTTCCGATAGAGAAAATGGCAGCCGCAGGTACGGACTGTGGATCAAAGTTTTCTGCTCCTCTGTAATCATTTGTGCCAGATCAAGGCCAACACTGTGAACGTTAGCAGTGCAGACCAGAGTCCCCTTGGCCTGATAGTCCTCAAATTTTGGCAGTAGGATTGAAGAGGCGCTACAGTGGGACTGAGTGACTAAGATTTGGGAAAGAGTGGTGTACATTGCGCTTCCGTAGGACGGCATGTTAGCCTGGATGCGAACTGGGACAACCAGGGATACCACAGGCTCCGAACAGGCGGGTACCACCAACTGAGAAATGGAGATGGACGCAGAGGGACTACTTGGCCGAGTTAAAATATGCAGCTGGTTCTCAGTGCCGTAATCTATAGATGGTGAGAAGGTACGGCTTCCGATTTCAGGAGAGAGGCTGGATTTGAGATGGGGCAAGTGTGCACCAATGTCACTTGGCAGTTGGAGAGCAAGCTGTGACTGAAGAGGCAGAAACAACGCAGAAGGGAGCGGCGAAGATCCTGGGTAATGCAAGGGCAAGATCGACGGGCTCGGCCTGATGACGATATCAGCTGGGTGCGACAGCAGCGGAGGGGCTATGTGTAACTGGCCTGGATGCAGCAAAGCTTCTTGGAGAGGAAGAGCTGCGCTCTGAAATAAGGAATGAGGGACGTGAGGGATGGAATATTGACTGGAGAAGATGTCTGCCATGGTCTGAGTGGAGAAAAGCTCAACTGAATGCTGTAGAGGTGGCAAAAGATGCTGGAATGGTAAGAGAGAGATCTGTGGGCCCATGTACTGTTTTTCATGGAGGGTTAAATGAGGGACAGGCGGATGGACCACTTGCAGAGCTTCAGTGTAGGGATATGTACATGAGGACTCGGGACAGTCTTTTGGCTGGTCCTTGTCAGCTGGGTACCCTCTGTGAGAAGAGAAAGAAGAGGAAGAGGAGGAGGAAGGCGGCTGTTGAGGTGGCAAGCTTGCGGCAGGAGACTGAGTTGAAGGTTGCACGGATTCCTCTGTCTCAGCTGATCCTTTGGAGGCAGAGTCTGGCTCATGCTCTGGATGCCTTGTGAGAGATGCCTGCCGGACCAAAAAGCACTTTCTCCTCTCCGGTGGAGCAGTGGTTGTGGTTGGAGTTTGGGACGTAGAAGGAGATGAAGACAAACTCCCATAGTCAAATGATTTGCTGCGGATCTCTGACATTGGAGAGGAATGTGAGACATTGGGTGTCTGTTCAGAAGCAGACCTCCTCATTTCTCGGGAATGATGGTGATGGTGGTGGAGATGGGAACTTGGTACTGTTAACATGTGGGGGCCAGGGCCAAGGCCAAGGCCAAGGGGTTTGCCATGGGATTCAGAGAACTGAGAAGCAGTTTCCTCTCGCTCAAAGGAAGTTGAGTGACTAGAAGCGTGGGAGATGCTGCTTTCCTGACTTGGGCTTCGGATGGACTCAAAACTGGATTCTCCAGAAGACTGGGCCATTTCTGCTAGCCGTAGCCTCTTCTTTTTGGGTGGCAATTTCTCTGCAGGAAGTTGGGAGAGAGACTGGCTTCTCTGTGGCCACTGGAATGTCTCCATCTTTTCTGGCTCTTTTGGTGGAGGTTCTGGTTCCATTTCTGGCCGATCAGGTTCTTCAGTGACCAGAATCTCAGGGACTTGAATATTAGGTTGACGCACAAGCTTTGGCTGAAGAGAGTGAGTTGGTCGGCCAAGGTGGACCTCTGGTTGGGAGGCATAAGGCAAGAGCAGCTTTTCTTCTTCTAAGCTACTGTGCTGTTCTATGGAATCGGACTTCTCAAAGGAACTTGTATGTTGGATGACAGAGATCTCTTTTGAGGTTGTTCTCCTCTCTTTGCCTTCTGGAGTAAATGGGAGATTTGCAGTTCTAGGATGAAAACTTGTACTAACACTGGAAAGAGGCACAGATTGAGTGGGATCCATTGCTGGCTTCACAGACTTGGAAGTGAGGTTCAAGACCACCTCACTGGGTTTCAACCCAGTAAACTGAGTGGCTGGTCCACTTCTAGAAAAGGATGGTTCAGTCAACTCAAAAGCTGGTGGATCTTCATCGTCACCAAGACTCTTTTCTTTCCGCCTCTTCCTCAGTGGAGTCAGTTCTAAACTAGTTCCCAGCTTATAATGCATCACTTGTGGCCCTGGGTCAGATTCCATCAACCCTTTCTCCATTTCGGACAATGTATATGAACTGGAAGAATGAGGTTTGGAGATCTGAAGTTCTGAACAATAGTACTTCTTGTGGGCTTCATAATTATCTCTTTTCTTGTACCGAGCACCACAGATATTGCACTCGTACATAAATCCTTTTGTTTTGGTGCCCTTCCTTGACTTTTTGGTCAACTCACTCTCCTTGGTCTCTTGTTCTTCTGAAGGTCTGGAAAAGCTTTCTTTGCCTGCTGCGCCAACCTCTTCTGAGCTGTACTCCATTCCGAATGGTAGCTCAATAGCTGGCTGCCGTTTTAGCATCCGGGGGTGGGAAGACATCTGACTGCGGCTAAAGACCTCCGATTCAGCAATGTGATCGTCAAAAGAATAGCTACCTCTAAAGGAGTGAGAAGAACTCATAGTGCATACAGCTGAAGGCATAGAGTGGCTTCGTAGAAGAGGCACTGTCTCCGTGGCACTGTGGGATGGTTGGAACGATAACAAGGATGGTTCAGGCTTCATTTTTTCAACGTGGGATGTCAGTGACTTGGATGGGTCTGGTTGGCTACTGGAACCAGGTTTGATGTCCAGCTGAAACGGTTCTCTGTAAGAGCCAGGCTTTGGAGATTCGATACTGCTCCGTCTAGACAAAGAACTCCTTCTCGGTTTAACACTATCAATTTCACTAGTATCAACAACTGCCTCGTTGATAGTGATCAGCTTGGTGATATGTTCAATAACCTGTGTCCGAGGCACAGACAAAGGAACGGCACTCAACTTTTCTTCAGACGATATTGGGGGGAATTCTTGGGTGGTGGTTGTGGCCAACATAGCAGTCCGCTGGCCTATCCGCCCACATTTGCCAAAAATGATTTCCGCGTAGGATTTCGCATTAGTATTTGGCGGGCTGATTTGCTGCTCGGCGCTCTCTGATCTTGAGAAGTAGCCCGATTCGGTGCTTCCTTTACTGCCAGGACTAAGGAAAGCTTGTTCCTCGATAACTTTCTTCCTCTCGCTCAGACGGAGGGCGAGCTTTTGTTTGATAGTGTGTGTTTCTTCCGATTTATGACTTTGGGCAAGGTCTGGTGATGGCTCCACGAAAGCACTGCTGTCGTCAAGGGATTGAGACATGCTAGAATGGGCGAAAGAGGAGCTTTCTTGGCTTGAACCTTGACTTCCTGCACTGTACAACATAGTTTGCTTTCGCCTGGTCGACAGTTCTAACAAATGGCCCGGAGTGCTTCTGGTCTCCTCTTCAGAATCTGTGCTTTCTCCTTCTGTGGGCTCTTCAAATTCCTCCCCGCCCATCTTCTCCACCTCCAAGCTGGAAGGGTACAATTCTGTCGCAGTCCCTGAAGATAACCCAGCTTTGATGCGATGGGCGTGAGATTTTCGGTGCTTGTACAAGTTGCTTTTTGTTTTGAAGGAAAAGCCACAGGGAACACATGGATAGGGTCTCTCACCTGTGTGGGATCGGATGTGTTTCTGAAGAACACTTGGTTTGGCACAAGGCCGGCTACAGTACTGGCAAATGTATTTGCCTGGCTTCTGTGGCTTCTTTTCCTTCTTGTGTCCTTCTTCAGAGGGCTTCAAAGAAACCTGCAAACTACGAGGGATGTAGACCTTTTGAACAGGGGGCTTGTCTTCTTCAGTAGAAACCGAGGAGCAGGATGGTAAGATCTGACCGTGACTGGAAGGGAGTGCAGAAGAAGGGAATGAGCCAGAAGGAACTGATCTTGCTGGATCAACAAGCTGCCAAGTAGGGCCTTCAAGAATGCTCTCTTGCTTTCGGGGAGCCCTGTATGCTGGTGACAAGGAGTGCTGCTGAAGTTGGGCCACGTGGGATGGATGCTCAAAAGAGGAATGCTTGGGTTGAGCTTGTCCTGCCTTCTCCTGAGCCTCCTCCCTTGAAAAACGTGGCTGGGGTGCAACATCGTGGAGGGGGGAGCCTGGCAGCAGAGCAGAGCTGCTTGGATAGGGAGTCACGGAGGAGACATTGCTTTGAAAAGCTTCTCCTTTCACGAGCCTTTTCCTTGGAGCCTCATCCCCCTTTTTTGTGCTCCTCTTGCTTTGTTCAGGATCCATGGCCTTTGAAAGGGGGAGCGGGGTGGGGGGTGGAGGGTGGGGGATGGATTGGAAATGCTATTTCAGGAAACTGTCACCAGGCTTCATTTACAGCAAAGGGAGGTCTCCCCTGTAGCTTTCCTGCTTGGCTTGCATCGGAGATGAAAGCAGAGCTGCCAAAGGGCCACTGTAGATTCAAGATTTCAAAGTGTCACAAGTTGCTATTTGATTCGGGGGGGGGGGGGGATCCTGAAGTAATAGGGGAAAAGGGGTGGGGGCGGGATGTGGGTCAACAGAGTTCACACTGGTAAAGCATGACAAACTACTTCAAAGCAGGAAAACGGTCCAAAAGTTGCAGTCCAAATATTTTCCTTGCGAATTGTGCTGCTGAAGCTTTAAACCGAGCCATGGCAGTGCCGTTGACTGTGGCAAGTCTTCAAAGGACAAGAAGCAGCCCAGGAAGTGCCTCCTGTTCTTTTCTCATGCAAACCTTGAGGTTCCTATGTTCGTCTTGCAACCATCCGTCTTCTGTGTCTTTCCTTGGCTTGGGGAGGGAGGGAAAAATACACACAGAGACGGCAGGCCGCAGCTTTGTCTTGGTGAGCATGTGCGTGCAGTTCTCTCTTCCTGCTCTTCCACTTTGATGTTCAGAGACCTTGGAAGAGGTTACCACTCACCTTTCTGAAACGACAACAAAGAGAGGGACACATTCAATTACTGTCATTCCCAGTTCTCCTACTTTAAGCTGTCAAAAAAGGCAGAGATTTGAGTCCTTTTCAGGTAGCCAGTTAGACAGGTGACAGACCAGACTTGGGGAAAGGAAAGAGCTGCACAGAGAAGCCCAATCCTTTCTCCTCCTGACTTCCATGCTGGAGGTCTCCTCTCCTGGAGAAAATACAGCATATTCACGTTTACCTGGACTCAAGGATCTCTCCCTGCCTGGTCTGAGAAACCACAGTCCCAGTCTGCGCAAAACATTCGTGCAAACTCAACCTCAATGATGTGGAGGTCATTAGAAATTAAAGAGTGGGATTGAACACGAGACCTTGTTCTCTACTCTTTCTGTGGGAGATAGGTTGGCAGCTAGTTCCCAGGGCGGTATGTCAAAAACATCAACAATGTACAGTCAGCTACCTTGCAGAAATCTGCAAAGGAAAGCTCAGTAAATGGGTGAAAAGGAAAGAAGCAAAAGCACTTAGACTTATATAGCACTTTATAGTGCTTTTACAGCCCTCTCTAAGCGGTTTACAAAATCAGCCTATTGCCCCCAACAATCTGGGTCCTCATTTTACCCACCTCAGAAGGATGGAAGGCTGAGTCAACCTTGAGCAATCAGAAGCTCTGGGTTTAAATTAAATATGTTATTTGAAGGAATTGCACCTTCATTTTGTTAGAGGGCCATCAAGTGTCTATATTGTTAAAGATAATCTTCTAAAGATAGGACATTTTTAACCACCATCCATGATGTTTTTGCCAATTTTTGCCCCCAAATGCCCATTCAGATAAATGGGTTTGTTTAATGACCTTTGCATTCATAAAATTATTGCTATGAAAAAAGCCAGAAATTCACTTCTGATCATGTGATGTCCTGACTTGTGGCCGCAATGACTTACAACTGTAATTATGGTCATTAGTCAAGGACTACCTGGATTTAGCCAAGCAAGTATCTAAAACAATTGAGTCAAAATTTTAGCCAAATGTAAGCCAAGGGAGTCTTGACATTTAACTAGAGTGTGATTCCTTCAAAAGTAACTTTTGAGGCACAGGAAGTGTGGGAATCCAACTCATGTAATTTCCTGCTTTGGGGACAGAGGTGAACAGGTGCACCTTCAAACTTGAAGGCGTGATCCAAATTAGACAACTCAAAACAGACTCCAAGTCAGATTTTCCAACAATTTTTCTAAGGCATCAGGTCCCCCAACCTTTCCAGATGAGCGCACATGTGCGGCTCCATTTGCGTGAGTGGCGGGCACGCATACCAGTGGTGGGATTCAAAATTTTTTACTACTGGTTCTGTGGGCGTGGCTTGGTGGGCGTGACTGGGGAAGGTTACTGCAAAATCCCCATTCCCACCCCACCCTACTAACCTGCTTTCCAGCTCCATTCTCCTGGGCAGGGCAACAAAAGGAGACCCAGCTGATCAGTTGGGACTCAGGAGGCAGAGAATAGATGGGGGCAGGGCCAGTCAGAGGTGGGATTTGCCAGTTCTCCAAACTATTCAAAATTTCCTCTACCGGTTCTCCAGAACTGGTCAGAACCTGCTGAATACCTACCTCTGATGCACAGTCACCACTCGCACAAATGAAGCTTTGCACACTGGCACGCTTGCCCGCTGCTCGTGCAAATAGACCTGCGCACATGCTCACCCATTGCTTTTGCGGCCCGGTTCTGAATGGGCTGCAGCCCAAGAGTGGTCTGTGGCCCAGGGGTTGGGGACTCTTGTTCTAAGGTGTTGAAAAGCCAGGATGAGTGCTTGGGGTTGAGTCAAACCAGTAGCAAGATGGGGAGGGAAACTTCTTATCTGGAAGGGTAGCGAGCAACCATTCACTTCTTCCTGAACTTCAGCAGTATAACTACTGCTCAGATCTCCCCCAACTTTTAAAAGTTGTGCATTCTAGTTGCATTCATGCAATTAGAACTCTGCACCAAAGTCAGGAATTATCCCACTGAAACCAATAGGTGACATTCCTGGATATGCATGTCAAATATCCAGTTCCTTGGCTGCAGTTTAAGTAGACATCCTGGAGTTCCATTGTTACTGATACTTGTTGATGTTATTATTTAAAATAAAAGCACATTAAACCAATAAACACAGCAGCAGATGTACTCCAGAAAGCATGTGTAGCCAAGATGACCCCAATTTGTATGTGGTCACCATAACAACGTATTGCATTTGATTTAACGAAATTAAGCTCAATTTTTCCTCCTTGCAGCAGCTGCAAGCTGAGTGACTTAATAAGGATTGGTACTTGCATTTATCAGGGAAAGAAAATGTGTTTGTCTGCTTAACATTAGAAATCTCGGCCAACAGAGGAAGAAGCTGATGTTCTTTGGGACTTGCATAAAGGAACACAAGGGGGGAGCAGAAAACTGCATGGAAGATCTCCAATAACAGTAAAGACTCAGAAAATTTCTCATCAGTCTGATGATGCCAACCTTAATCTAGAGCCACTGCAGGCACAATCCAGCTTTTAGGGAACAAAGAAAGTTGACTTCTTTTGAAGCAAATTCTTGATGCACTTAGCAGCCATTTCAGGTTTTGGTCTGCAGTATTTCCAAAACTTTCTGATGATGCTGGCATTTAAACCTGCCACTTTCTGCGGCAAAAGCACTGTGCTGAGTATTTCCCAAAGGTGCTTTTTTAAGAAGGCAACTGGACTTTCTTGTTTTTTTCTTTTGAAGATGTTTTGCTTCTCATCCAAGAAGCTTCTTCAGCTCTGGCAGGATAGCGGGGAATGGAAGGATTTATATTCCTTGCAGACAGCTAGTCATTTGCACTCTTTTAGAAAGTCATTAAGGCACTTGGAGGTTTATCTGTGTCCTCAGGGTCACCTGAGTAGTGCTCCTGGTTCCTGTAATCTGCATTTTTTTTGTCTGGAAATGCGTTCCTACTCCCACACCATTCAAAGAGCGTTCATCCCAAATTGACCCTCAGGACACAGATAAACCTCCAAGTGCTTCAACGACCCTCTAAAAGGATACAAATGACCAGCTGTTTGCAAGGAATATAAATCCTTCCATTCCCCACTATCCTATCAGAGCTGAAGAAGCTTCTTGGATGAGAAGTGAAACATCTTCAGAAGAAAAAACAAGGAAGTCCAGTTGCTTCCTGAAAAAGCACTTTTGGGACAGCCATGATCTGGATGACTGAGAATCTCTACATACATTTGCTGAGTATAGTTCCAATGTATGGGTTTATTCTTTAAAGTAAGAATGCTAAAAACAACAACAATCCAGTAACATTTAAATAAGTTTGCATAGTAGTTAACATTCTTTCCAATGGGGACTGAAAATGTAATGCCCACCATATATCAAAGCGGGTATCAGTCTTATCAGGTCTGTAGAGTCCACACAGCCGGCAGCAATCAGCTGGGGCAGTTGCAAAGAGACTGACTCAGCAAGTGGAGATGGGACATACTTTAGTGCAGGGGTCGCCAACCTTTTGGACTTCAGGGACCACCAAACTCATCTTTTTAAATCTTGCAGACCAGAGACCCTGGGAAAATCCCTAAAGAAGTCTGCAGGAAAATTCCCCACCCCGTTTTCCTACCGATCGATCATTCTTTATTTGGGATCGCAGGATACTGTCTCCAGTTCCATTTTCAGGGAGAGAGACAGAGAGACAGAGAGACAGAGAGAGGCAGAGAGAGAGAGACAGAGAGAGACAGAGAAAGAGACAGAGAGACAGAGAGAGAGACAGAGAGACAGAGAAAGACAGAGACAGACTGTCAGCTGGTGCTCCATTCAAAATCCCAGAAAGAAATACTTAAGACTCCTTTAATCAGAGAAAAGATATCTTTTACTGGAAATCAAGTGGTAGCAACAAAAGAATTCTGAATCTGAGAAAATGGGCGCATAAATCACATATACAAAGTAATGGCAACGTTCCCACCCCCAATAGTTCAATTGGCTCATCCAATTAAAAGTTGTGTAGATCATCATGTGGGCATCTCCAGGTGGTGATGAGGCTTCTGTCCGTTGACCTTGACATAGTTTGATAAAGGGTTGCAGCTGTGCATAGCATAGGATAGAAACCTAAGCAAGAATGTACCCCCCCCCCCCAGTTTATACAGTTCTGGTTTGTAACACCTCCAGCTCACTTCCCACAACCATTCCCTCCCCCCGTTACTTATGACAGCCGAAAGATGCAAAGCAAAGGGAGAAAATCTTGAAGGCTGATACAGACTGACTGACTTTTGGCTTCATGCAAGGAAAGCGGCAGAAGCAGCAGAAGTCTTTCTTTCTCTCCCCCAAACTCTGTCGGAAATGAGTCTTTGTGAGACTTGTCGTGCTGACGCAGCCTCTTGGAGCAGGATGCCTTGCAGGGTCCCAAAGACTCATTTCTGGCGGAGTTTGGGGGAGAGAAAGAAAGACTTTTGCTGCTTTCCTTGCATGCAGCCAAAAGCAGAAGAAGAAAGACGCAGAAAGAAGCAGCCCAGTGGCCAAGCCAGGAGTGTGGGGTGAGTGAAACAAGTTTCCACCCCGCCCTTTCCCTCCTCCCCTCACTATCTCGTGTTGTTCGCAATACAAGCGACACAAGTCTTGTGTTCCCACGGGCCATGTGGGCGGTGTAGCCTTGTGTTCTCGCGCAGCCTGGATTAATTGCTTCTGGGAGTGCTTTGGGGGTGATATTTCTCTGCGGACCACCAAAAAAATTTCACGGACCACCAGTGGTCCCTGGCCTACTGGTTGGCAACCACTACTTTAGTGGTACAAGTGTTTGTTGTTCAGTTGTTGTAACTGACTTTTTACAACCCCATGGACCATAGCATGCCAGGCCACCCTGTCTTCCACTGTCTCCTAGAGTTTGCCCAAATTCACTTTCTTTGCTTCGATGACATGACCTAAGCATCGCATCCTCTTCTACCTCCTTCTCCATTTGCCTTCAATCTTTCCCAACATCAGGATCTTTTCCGATGAGTCCTCTCTTCTCATTAGGTGGACAAAGTATAACTATACATAGCTATGTGTGTATAACTATGAGCTCATGCTACAACAGCCTCTGAAACCAATTAGAGCAGCACGTCTCCCCCCTCCCTTTAACAGCAATGAAATAGGGGAGTACAGCCTTCTGATAGCAGAAGAGAGCTTGCTTTTAATTCAATGGCAAAACAGAAAAGAAAAAAAGCACCCCAAAAGGCAAAGGGAAAACACCAAAAAATTCTATCTCTCTGTCTCATCTGCAGACATCCCAGCCACATCACCTCTGGCCCTCAGCAACAGAAAGACTAATAATTGTATGCAGTAGGTACTGTGAGGATTTGAATGCAAATGTCAGAGGTATAATTCAGGACAAGCAATGAATGATGTGAAAGACTTGATACGCCCTCAGGCTGAGGAAGAGAGTGGGCAGGCACAATGGTAGAACAGATAGGCAAATCATCTAACCTTGATTTAAAGGCAAACTTCCTTTGTTCGGAAAATGATGGCTTCTACTCATTTCTCTGAGCAACTGCCAGTCAGTAGGCCAGGATGTGTCACTGACAGAAGCTCCATGGAGAAATCTGTAAATCCATTCTCTCTACAAAAAAAAAAAAAAAAAAGTCAACAAGATTGGTGTACAGAAAAGGAGAGAAAAAAAATGACCCAAGTATCAAATAAATTTAACATTAAATATATAGAATCCACCCCCACTGGATGTTGCAAAAAAAAGAAAACATGATAAATTCTCCTCCCCTTTACTTATAAATAATTATAAGCTTTGCTGTTGTTCGTGCTGGATGTATGTTTTTTTGTTTTTCTGCTTTGTATTTTATTTTTTATGATGAAACAAAATACGTATATATTTTTTTAAAAATGCCAAATGCTTGTGACAGTTTGCTTGCTTTTAACAAACTGCAGGCAGCTTGCAAAGGCCAGCTTATGGGGCCTTTTGTCCCTTACAACAGGAATCCCCAACTCTCAGGCCATGGCCTGTTCAGAACTGGGGCGTGTAAATAGCAGCTGAGCACATGCAGGTATGGGTGCCTGCCACTCGCATAAATGGAGCTACATGCTCGTGTGGAACCATCCTTCCCGCACTGCCCCATGCTGGTCCACAAAGCCAGAAAGGTTGGAGGCTGCTGCCTTACAAGTCCCCTCATTTCCCTCACAGTTGCTTGAATTATAAGTCCACCTCACTTGAAAGGCTTCAGGCTGTGGATGACAAAAGCAGATTTTCTTTTGACCAGAACTGGTGGAACAGCACCCTGCTCCTAAAAGCCCATCATCGCAGCTTGCCATTTTTTATTTTCAGTACAGAGGTACGCTCTTCTAAACAAAGCACCGGTGCAATCACCATCCGTTTATAAAATATAGAATAGAATTCTTTATTGGCCAAGGGTGATTGGACACACAAGGAATCTGTCTTTGGTGCATAAGCTCTCAGTGTACATAAAAAATACATTCATCAAGAATCAGTTATAGGGAAATAGACGGATATGATCAATGATATAAGAAAGGCATGTTGAATTGGTTAAGGAAATAATATTGTCATTATTATTATTGATGCTGTTATAATTCACATCAATGTAATGAATATTGTTGCAAACATTTTGATTATTATATCAAATATATAATATTTGTACCCAGACAACACACTGATCAATTGAGACTGGAATTTTTATATGCTATAAAAATAAAAACTCGAAACACTAAGAATCATAAGGTACAACACTTAGTGATACTCATAAGATACTAAATAAGCAATCAAATCATACCAGGAAACTAAATAAAACAACCGTAAAGATACAAGCAACAAGGTTGTAGTCATAAGTAAGAGGAGATAGGTAATGGGAAGGATGAGAAGAATAATAGTAATACAGTCTTAGTGAATAGTTTGACAGTGTTGTGAGAATTAGTTGTTAGGTGCCAAATTTTCAAAGGACAGGTCTGAGGAACACTGGCAATCACAGGCATGAAGTTGTACAGGTGTGACTTGCCCACAACACCCCACTGTTCTGTTCCTTGAATCCCACATATATTTCAGATAGAATCACGAACATTCAATTTGGCCTACATTTCTTCTTGGTTACTACAACTGTACCATAAGGGACTCCTTGCTATTCATGTAGTCCTTGACTTACAATAGTTTGTTTACTAACCGTTCGGAGTTAAAACAGCTGTTAGGTATAACATTGATACCAAATATGGTTTGGGTGAATAAATATATAAAACTTAGATATCATGGTTTAAGTGCTTATCACTTTAAGCAAAATGCAGCAGGCAATTAGCCGATTAAGGGTGCGGTTAGAAGTTACAATATAAGGAAGCATTAGAAGCTGGAAAGCTTACTGTAATTGTGTGCTGCTGCGACTAACTGTGTGTTGCTGCGACTAACTGTGATTACTGACTGTGAGTGCTGTGACTGAACTGTTTTTGTTTGCTACTGTTTGCTGATTTACTGCGTAATTCTACTGAATATCCAGCGTTTGTTTCTCTGGAGAGTGAAACCGGAGGAGGAGAAGATATCTTTATCGGCTGATAAAGATATTGCAAGGACTCTTAATTTGGACTATACTAGTGAGTCTTACTGGATGGAAATACTGTGAATGAATTAATGGACTGAATGACAATGCTTAAACTCTAACTGGATTAAAAACTATTTAAACTACAAACAGTGTTTGTGTTCAGTGTGTGTATACTCTGGGGCCCTTCCGCTCTCCTTTGGCTTCCTGGTTTGACTACTGCTGCAATACTCTTCTAGGGGCTAATCCTCAAACCCTAACAACAGCATTGAATACATGACCATTTTTCACCCTCACGTGATCATGTGACCAAAATTCAGGTGCTTGACAACTGACTAAATACGACAGTTGTGGTGTCCCGGGATCAGGGATCTTTTGTGACCTTCAGACAAGCAAAGTCAACGGGGAGGCCAGATTCGCTTAACAACTGTTACTAACTTAATATCTGCAGTGATTCACTTAACAACTGGCAAAAAGGTCATAAAATGGGGAAAATTCATTGAACAACTGTCTTGCTTAGCAACAGAAATGTTGCTCATAATGTGATGACCCAGACTGTAACACAAACGTAACAAGATCTAAAACGTAAATAAATGTCCTTTAATGCCTCCAACTTGGCCCCACTGTTCAATAATTCTCAGTTGGAGATAAAACGTACTCAAAAATAGTCTTCAAAAGAAAGCAATACAGTCCGAACTTAATGAGCAGATAGAGGTGAAATAAAAAACCAAACAAACTACAATGATGAAATTTCCACAACAGAACAGGAGAAGTATTTACCAAATTAAAGGAAATAACAAGGCACAGTCTGTTGGAAGGATGCCAAACAAGATAACTTTAGACCAAAATGAAACACGCTTTGTTTCCAGCGTTTGCCAGTACGCAGGTCCAAACTCTTATTCAGTTGTCACACCTGCAGCCCATGAAGAGGATCAAGGCCCTCTCCTCCCAAGTAGATCATGTCTCTCCCTTATCCTCTCCTCCCTACGTGCCCTAGGATGGATAGGGGATGGGCCTGGGTCCTCCTCTGACTGCCCAGCCAGCCTCTGCCCTTCCCCAGCCTCCCCCACCACCTCTGGAGTCACACTTCCACTCCCTGTCAGCTGTTCCTCCTCTCCCTCAGAGTCAGTCTCCACTAGGGGCATGACAAAGATTACCTGTATAGAGATCTGCCAATTTTTTCAGCAGCCTTTGTAGCTTTTCTTTTAATTCTTTTTGACAAGAGCAAAGAGGTAAATACTATCACTACCTCCTTACTATAAAGATAGGAGGAATTGTGTGTGAGAGTGAAAGGCACAACTTTGCTTTTCAGTTTTTCCTTTGTTTTGGTTTCCCACTTATTAAGGAAATGCTATGTTTCTTCTTCAATCGATGAGAGAATTAAGCAAAACGGACTTCATGTTTTTAAAAATAAGGGAGGCATGCATTGTGGGTTTTTTTTTCATCCCCAGCTAGACTGAGTGGGGACAATATGAAATGCAAAGTGAAAATAATCCAGCATCAACAGAGCGGTGGATTTCTTATGGATCACTTCTGGTCTTCCAAACCTGTTTTTCTAGACCCCAATGTCTAAAACAGTATTGTCGATATTAGTCAGAAAATCACCTTTTTAGTGCCCTAACAAGTTTTCTGTAGAAAGATGTAAAATTAGCTACTTTCACTTCTGCAGTTTCTAATGCCACTTATTCTGCATTAAAATAATCCTTCCCAAAATCTCAAAAAAAAATTGTTTTAAACATTGGGCCTATGAGGATGTTACCATTTCACCAACAGTTCTAAGGGTACTGCAAGTAAAGAGAAAGGATGTTGGTAAAATTCATTGAACAGATTAAGCATATTTCAACAAACATCTCTACAGAACAAGAATCTTGATTTCCAACTTTAAGACAAGTCGGGTGTATGTGTACACACATACACAGACACATCCCAACATACACACCTGCTCCACCTAATGGTAGGAGAATGGGGAATACTTACAGCAAAATTGATCTTCAGTGGCTCTAATGGTGTTTGTGCTTCTTTTTTAAAAATGATTTTTGCCCAGGGCTTAACTCAACCTGGAAAACAACAAAAACACATGCTCATCAGAGAAATGCATTTCACATCAAAATAGCATTTGACAACGTGAACAAGATCTGGAGCTCAAATTAAACACCTTACCCAGAAACAAATACAAGACACAGCTTTGATGCTAAGAGTTGGTTTATTTCACATTATACATTTTGGAATTCATAAAGATTCACTTTAATGTGGGGTCAGGATGACGGCTGCAAATTGGGTATGATGAAATCTATCCCATAAAATGTATGAGTGAGACTCAATTTTGGCAGGAAGATTTGGATTTTTTTTTTAAAAAAAATCTGGCATGTTTCTCTACATAGATTGCCCATGATAGGAGCCACAGAGTGTTTTATCTGAGACACGTTCAGACCAGGAAAAATGTCTGACAAATTCAAGAGTAAATTGTATAACAGAATAACAGAGTTGGAAAGGGACTTTGGAGGTCTTCTAGTCCAACTCCCTGCTCAAGCAGGAGACCCTATACCAGGGGTGTCAAACTCAATTACACTGCCTGTGAAAATGGGCTCCCGAGCTCCGTTTTCAGCCACCAAGGCCTCCTGCAACCCTCTGCCAGTGAAAATGGGCTCCTGAGTTCTGTTTTCAGCTACCAAGGCTTCCTGTAACCCTCTGCCAGTGAAAATGGAGCTCGCCCCCCGACCTTGAGTTTGACACTCCTGCCCTATACCATTTCAGACATGTGTGTGTGTGTGTGTGTGTGTGTGTGTGTGTGTGTGTTGGTCCAAACAAGAACCAGACATCATCGCCCCCTGAATTTGATCTTGAAACATTTTAATTCAAAGGAAAATAAATAAATGTTAAGTAGCTCATTTAAGAAACCTTGGCACTGGAAGTTGCAGAAGTCTCAAGAAGACACAAAAAGTTATTTGGGGTACTGATGGCTCACAAGTGAATATCTATCACTGCATTTTGAAAGAGTTGGAATGCAGTTCCTGCAGATTAGCTGTATAGGTCATCCACACGCTTTTCTTGCAAAGAGATACACAAGTATTTTTGCCCAGGTGACAGAATGCTGCTAAGCCACATAGGATACAACCGAAAAAGAGTACTATAAAATTTTGGTCACTTTGTGAACTAAAAAGAAAACAATTTTGCAACAGCAAGTCAATTTGAAGCAGAAGGCAAGAAATAAAATCCAAAAAAGTTTCTCTTTTAAGTCTAAAACCACAAAAAGTCTTTAGGCACAAGGCAACTCTAGCTTTGCTCACTGTCTGGAAATCTTGGATGCCTGCAAATTTTATGTCCATTTAGCTGCCAGGAAAAAAAAGGCATAAATTAACAGGACTGTATATATAAATTCTAGCAGAAGTGTCTTCTGTGCCTGCATCAAAGACTAGAAACGGCTCAGCATGCAACCTATTGGTGCCTTGAGAGGCCTGTTCAAAAGGAAGGTTTCTTCCAATGCTTCTCACAGCACTATAATATGGTCACAAATGCAGCCCTAACCATACTGAATATAGAACATAGAATAACAGAGTTGAAAAGGGCCTTGGAAGTTTTCCAGTCCAACCTCCTGTTCAACTAGAAAGCCTTGTGCCATTTCAGTCAAATGATGTCCAGTCTCTTCTTAAAAGTGTCCAGAGATTGAGCACCCACAAATTCTGGCCTCACTGAAGCCCATAGGACAATTCTGAGCTGCCCCACAGGGAATGACTCCACAGTGTAAACTATAACATAATAAACAATCATTGCCTCAATATGAATTATTTGTTTGAGTTGAGATACTTGATTAGTTGAGTAGTCAAGCTATTCTCCAAAGCACCTGAAGGCAGGACAAGGAACGAAGGACGGAAACTAAACAAAGAGAGAAGCAACCTAGAACGAAGAAGAAATTTCCTGACAGTTAGAACAATTAATCAATTTGCCTCCAGATGTTGTAAATGCTCCAACACTGGGGGTTTTAAAGAAGAGACTGGATAACAATTTGTCTGAAGTAGTGTAGGATAGACTGCCTAAACAGGGGGGTTGGACTAGAAGACCTCCAAGGTCCCTTCCTGTTATTTTATTCTAACTTGAGTTAAAGACCCTTGGCCTGAATGTTTAGACTAATTTAAGTGATTAATTTAAGTGATTAATTGTGATCATTTGCATTCATTATTTTTAAATCTACACTCACTGTGCAGCCTTCTGAAACAAGACCAGGCAGTCTATAAAGTGATCAAACTGATCATTTTTGAGTTGAAAATCATTCACATTTGAAACGGTTTAGCTATTGCTAGATACAATCCATGTCTTTGCTTGAAAATATGTCCCCTCCCCCCCCCCAAACAAAACAAAACCATCCCATTAAGTTAGGGTGGTAAAGACCATTTTGGGAATCCTATATAGGTTAGCACATTCCTACAGAAGAAAACTATGATGTACCCAATGAATCTGAAAACAAATTCTTTGTCCCCACTCACATACACAACCATTTCAGTTTGATTGGCAAGTCACTTGTGTTCAGCAGGAAGCCCCTTCTGATATTCAATTTTTGAGATGTAACAGAAGTATTGTGCAAACCAGGCTGAATAAATCAAAACATGTTGCTTTTGTGACCTCCAAGGAAAATAGGGTTTGCAGAAGAAAGCTATGCCAAAAGTGATGTTAAAAGCAACACACCCAGTGCATTTAAAATTCACTTTCGGTCACTGAAACCTCTCACGTATGGTTGCATTAAGGGAGAGTGGGCAATCAATTAAAAGCAGGGGAAAATAAAACAGAAGAAACACGACTCTTTTAAAGCTTTATGAAAATGGGATAATCATCTCTCAAGGTGATATCCATTTAATACCAATTTATCTAAAAGATATACGGAGGCATCAGTTCCTATGCTTAGCTTTTAAAAAAGGTTAAATCAAATGGAACAAAAGAAGGCTGGAGTCTTGAAAATGTGAGATGTTACTGAACACAGAATACATTCAATACATTCCTGGATAAAATGCTTGGATTAATTATTAGAGATATTCAAAAAAAAAAAATGATGATCCAGAAAAAAGGAAGATTGTCTGCTTCCATTACCAAATTCTCAGTGAATCCAATTTAAATGTAAACTATTTTTTGGGGGGGGGGGAAATGAACCTTCCTTTGAGATTAATAAAACAGTCTGCTTCTTTCTTAAAAAGGCAAAACAAGCATGAAGGATAATATTTGTAGCTCAGGGTTGAAATGAGGGGTCCTTGATGCTCTCTGAACTTGATTGTTTTCTCGCAGACGTTTCATGACTCAAACTACGTAACATCATCCTGCTAGCACTGATGACGTTACCTAGCATGCGCGCGCCTCCCAGCTGATTTTCGGCCCGTTGGAGGCTGTTTTCGCCCTCCCGGAGGCTTGAAGGAAGCCTCTGCAGCCTCAGGAGGCTGAAAAACAGGCCTTCCGGAAATACCGGAAGTGCCAAAACGGGCCCGTTTTCAGCCTCCTGAGGCTGCAGTGGCTTCCCTCGAGTCTCCGGGAGGGCAAAAACAGCCTCAGACAGGCCATAGATAAGTTGGGAAGCGCGCGCATGCGCAGTGCAGGTAAGGGGGCAGGGCGGGAGTGTTGTACACACATGAGCAGGGGGTGGGGCACATTGCATTGTGGGTGCCGGCACACACATGCACGCTATTGCATGCACACACGCTTTCAGCACACCACAACAAAAAGGTTCACCATCACTGCCATATAGCATACAAATTTTATCGGCGGCTTGCAGGGGTCTGTATCTTCGAATACTTCCCAACATAAGAAGTTCTAAGCCCACAACAGGATAACCTACTAGAATGAAGGGATCTGAGCCAAGTCAATGCATTCAGTTTCGTTTGTTTGAGTATTTGGAAGGTGTGACATCCTCTATGCAGCCTGAATCGCTTGAAGTTATAGCCAAAGTAAGCAATGCACCAGACAATGAGGTCATAACATCTCCCATCATCATCTATCAACAGCTTTATCTTTTTTGGCTTCTTTCTTCCTTACTCCTCCATTAACCACTAGAGGGAGCAACCTCATTGCAAAAATAAAAAGGGGGGGGGTGTTGAAAGCATGAGAGGACGGTCCCTTAATTTGGGGATAATTTCTCAAAGGTGGAAACTGCTAATCTTGCTAAAAGCTAATCAGATCATGATGCACTGTATTACCAATACTTTCCAGCAAAGAAAAAAAAGAGAACGTACTTATATGAACCATCGATTACCAATTAAATTACCTTGTGGGAGGTAGAGCTGTTAGTCTAGGTGTCTAGTAGCACGTTTTACTATTAATTAATACTTAAATTTTATTTAAGGCATCAGGTTTCATATGATGCATCGAATGAAATGAGCTGTAGCTCATGAAAGCTGGTGGCTTTTAATAAAAAATGTCTTGGCCTGAAAAGGGGCTATCAGACTCCTTCTGATTTTCAATTCAGTCATAATCCCAAAGGTGCTTTTTTTCTCCTCCCAAAAGGCAACTGGACTTTCTTTGCTTTCCTTGAAGACTTTTTGCTTCTCATCCAAGAAGCTTCTTCAGTTCAGTTCACTTCCGTTCTGAGTGAAGTGAAGTGAAGAAGCTTCTTGGATGAGAAGCGAAACATCTTCAAGGAAAAACAAAGGAAGTCCAATTGCCTTTTGGGGTGGGAAAAAAAGGACCTTGGGGACAACTATGACCTGGATGACTAAGAATATCCGTAGATATTCAGTTAAATCATAGTTATACTTTTTTTTTTTTTTTAGTCCAATTGCTTAAATGTTACCAGTTACTCTTTCTTGATCTGATTCCCTCTAGATACACTGGAATTGCAGTCTAATCCCAACATATCTAGAGGTGTCAGTTTGGAAGAAGCTGATATGGATCTTTGATTACTCCCGAGTAATCAATAGCATTGGAGATTCTCCCCTTTCTTTTCAGAAAAGTGACTTCACTCACAAACGCCCTTTTCCTAGAATCCACCAATTTATGTTTTCGTCAATATGGTAAAACACCGTGTCTGCACTGAATCAACTTTTGAATGTAAAATAGAAATCTTCACAACCAGATGTGCCTCCATGTTAAAATGATATGCTTGTCTAGCACTAAAATTAGAATGTCAAAACTGGAAGACAACGAGGCATACATCTAATTGAAATTTTTCAATGAGGGTGATACAATATTTGGAAGAAGGATTAGTTTTCTCTATATAGGTCTGTCTGTCTATCTGTCTATCTGCCTGTCTATCTATCTATCTATCTATCTTTCTTTCTTTCTTTCTTTCTTTCTTTCTTTCTTTCTTTCTTTCTTTCTTTCTCTTTCCTTTCTTTTGGGAAAAAAGTGCATTATTTAGTAATGTGAGCTCCCATCTAAAAACTTAATGCCTTCTGGTCATCATATATGATGGCAATTTTTAGAACCCACTTGAAGAGGCATTAAAGGAACGTATAACAATATAAGAGGAATTATACGGAGTCAGTGCAACGATCTATTCAAGACCTCCATTCTAGTCCCACAAATGTCAACCAGCTACTTCTGTGAAGCCCATCAACAGGGTGTCTACGGAGATTCTCAATCATCCAGGTCATGGTTGTCCCAAAAGTGCTTTTTCAAGAGGCAACTGTACTTTCTGAACCAGAAAGTCCAGTTGCCTCGTGAAAAAGCACCTTTGGTCCCATCAACAGGAGCTAAAGAAATTGAGTCCACACAGTCATGGCCTCCAGCTACTGGGAGTTAGAGACTTATTTCCCATGGAATTCTTCAATTACGACAATGACTAAACACCGTTAGCCTTTTCTTCCATGCATTCTGTCTCTGTCACAACCAAATACCAGAGTAAACCATCACCCCAAGGAAATTCAACCATATACTGATTCAAAGGTACCATTGTAGCACTACCACCTTTCTCTAGCAATGCAAATTCAGTTTCTGTCATGCCCCTGTTGGAGTCTGATTCTGAGGGGGAGGCTGAACAGCTGACAGGGAGTGGGAGTGTGGCTCTGTCAGCTGTGGAAGAAACTGGAGAAGGGCACAGTCTGGCTGGGCAGAGCAGGAGGGGTAGAGCAAGGCAGAGGGAATTCAGAGGAAGACTCAGGCCCACCCCCTCTTCATCCTAGGACACGCAGGGAGGAACGGAGAAGGGAGTAATGTGAGTTGCATGGCTTATGGGGAGGAAAGGGCCCTGATTCCCTTCATTAGCTGCAGCTGGAAACACAGTGTTTAAAAAGGGAAGCTATCCACAGCAAAGTTGTTGGAAGCAAGTCATAAGTTATCTGTTATTATCGAAGCTTATCTGGGTTCCTGGCGTCTTCCCAACTGTGTGTGTTTTGTTGGCCTTTCAAGTCTGCAATTCCTTATCCTGCCCCGTCAAGTTCATTACTGTGGCGTGGTATGTCTGGATTTTTATTTACAGTTTGTATATATTTCATTTTCGGACTGAATTTCCTCCACTTAAAGACTGTTCTTGGGAGAAAAAACTCCAGCTGAAGGTAACCTGGACATTGCGGGCAAAGTTGGAGGTATTAAAGGGACTCTTGCTTATTTGACTGTGCTGCCTTTGTGCCATGCCCCGGGTTATCACAGTTTCACTCCAGTGCTCCACATATAGGACTAGAAGTTATTAACTATGTTACCTAGTAGACTCTGATCTTGGGGATCTCCTCGGGTGAATCCAGCTTCCTTTTCCTGATGTTTTTTTTAAGCAACCCCAAGCTTTGGAAATGCAGATACCTGCCCAAATAACCAGAATGAAAGGGAGCATATACACTATATTCACTTATAGGAAGTTGTCCTTTTAAGATCTTTCACGCCTGCCATGATAGCCATTTTATGAGACTGACCATAACTTCTTTAAAAAAATGTTGTACAAATGCTAAACTAACCAACAAAAGTACAACAGTATTAACTGCAACCACAACACTGTGCTGTCCTTCAAAAGTGGGGCCAGTTACAAATATCTTTAAATGCAAAAATTAAATTCATAAGCATAGTGGGAGACTGGCAGGCAGGAGAAAAACATCCAGAAATTAGGTTAGAACAAAAACATTGACCATAAAAGGGAATATGTTTAGCTCAGGGTTGAACTATGGAGTCCTTGGTGCTCTCTGAGCTTGGTTGTTTTCTTGCAGACATTTCATTACCAAACTAGGTAACATCATCAGCGCAGTCCTTCAGCAATCCGGTCTTGAAAATCAAGAACCTGATTTCATTTAATTTCCAAAGGCATCAATTGGGCCTCAAGATTGAAAAGTGTTATCCTTGGAGCATAACTAAATGGAATAAATCTTTTGATGCTGGAGCCTATAATGCAGTTAAGCTATCCATCTTTTTTTCTTTTTTCTCCTTGTCTAAACCAGGAGTGGTGTTTTTTCACAGAAGAAAGTGTGTGTGTGTGTGTGTGTGTGTGTGTGTGTGTGTGTGAGAGAGAGAGAGAGAGAGAGAGAGAGAGAGAGAGAGAGAGAGAGAGAGAACAGCTCTTCGTGTTCCTGTCGGGTGCTACACCAGTCAATTGCAATAAATCATTAAAATGATGTTATCCAAAAATACTCACTTCCTCTTTCTTACATTAGCTTCTCTAAAAGAGTACTTTTTCTAAAAGACCCAAAACTCAAAATTAATGTCACTTTCCCCAGTACTCTTTTTTCTTTAATTTTCTACGAATTTATAGCTCCGATTACAAATCTTAGAGCAGGGAAGAGCTCAAATAATGAGTAAAGAGCTGAAGAAGTTTCTTGGATGAGAAGCAAAACGTCTTCAAAGAAAAAAAAACATAAAATCCAGTTGCCTCTTGAAAAAAAAGCACCTTTGGGACAACCATGACCTGGATGACTGGGAATCTCCATAGACAAAGACAGAATATTTTCTCCTTCTGACAATTTTCTCCTTCAATGCTTGAAATCAGGATCACCCAAGAAAAATGCTAGCAGAAGCTGGACAACTAAAAAAAAAATGGGGAAAAAAGCATTTTTTCTTCATGGAGTTTGCTGCCAGAAAGTACCGTATCTTGCCAAGTTGTATGTTTCACGGCAAGAGGAGTTAGACTGAGTTAGGTATCAGAGCTGAAGTTCAAAACCTTCTGTTCAAGATGACAGAATCAAGGCTAAGGCCGTGCACAAGATTGGAAATGTCCAAAAAAGCCGATCTCCCAGAAAATGGATCGTTCATTAATTTAAGCATCGTGGCAATCACATTGCTAGATTTTTTAAAAGTCTTCCAGTTATACAAATAAATTATGAACTGTCTGGTCAATAATATATTCAGTTCATCCCAGTTTGACTGTTCTAAGATGGGTGCATAAACAATACGGAGGGAAAATGCCCTTTTTGTCCTGCTGCCTTTGGATGACATTTTTTTTAAGTAAAACCATGCCAACTCAAGGAGAAATCAATGCAATACCACAATGTTCTTTGCAATAGCTTCTAACAAAGAAAATAGGGTATTGGCTTGGTGAAGTCAGGACTACAACACACACACACACACACACACAGAGTATACATATACATAGTGGATGTGTGTATGCGTGTATATAGATAGATAGATAGATAGATAGATAGAAAGATAGATAGATAGATAGATAGATAGATAGATAGATAGATAGATAGATAGATATAGATATATAGATATATAGATGAGATTCTGCTGAAACGTTGCTACAACTTTAAAAGCACCACTACTATATATATATATATATATATATATATATATATATATATATATATATATATATATATATATATATTTATTTATTTATTAGCGGACCTCGCCAGAGCGCGAGACAAACGCTGAAGAAAAAGAGAAGAAAAAGATATATATATATATATATATAAAACATATATACATATACATATACATACACACACACACACACACACATATATACAGTATATAACGTGTATGTATATATGAGAAGTGTCTGGAATTATACTGTATATGAGATTCCAGATACATACACGTAACAGAATCTCTCGTGTGTGTGTGTGTGTGTGTGTGTGTGTGTGTGTGTGTGTATCATTCCAGAAATCATGGAAGGACAAAGAACTCTTTTCCCTTCATATATTCAACAACTTTCCAGCATTTGCTCCATTTGCCAATCTTTAAGCCTATAAAAAGCTCCTAAAACGGCAACATTTCTAATCTAGAAGCACCAAACTGAGAATTTCTGTGATTTAATATAAATTTTCTAAAGAAAGAAAGAAAGAAATTCAACCACTGATCTCCATCCCTTTTCCTTTTACCTTGCATTGTTGTTCTGCAAGGTAACCCAACCTGAATGGTATGGTAGAAATGGGAATCGGCGAAAGCAGGCAGTGAGGAGGCTTCCTAAGTAAGGGTTCAAATTCACAGGTGCAAGCTGCACCGATGGGTCTTGAGCTAATCGCTTCCTTAAGAGACTTTTGCTATTGCATTGGGTGGTTCGGAGAATAAAATGGAAGGGGCATGTTTGCGTCCCCAAACTTCTTGGCAAATGACCATAACTAAAACATAACGGCCATTAATGTCTGCCCTGATGGATTATTACTCTATCCAGGCTTATTAACATCCAAGACCTTCACCAGAGTTCAACAATCCACTTCATCAGTGAGGTGAGTCCAACTGCATCTCTGAAACCTGAAACGCCTGAAAAGAATGCCTGCTAGGATAAACCCGGTCTGTCATAACAAGCCTGTGCCTTGTATTCTTCAGCTTGGACTGAAAAATATATAAATTCATGCTCTGTAACAGGGGTGTCATACTCCATTTCATTGAGGGCCGCATCAGGGTTGTGTTTGACCTCGGGGGACGTGGCCAGCTTGATGTCACTCATCGAGGCTCTGTTTTCGGTCACGACCCTCCTCGGCTCCGTTTTTGGCCACGATGGCCTCCTGCAGCCCTCTGCCAGCAAAAACGTGACCCTCCCGAGTTTCCTTTCCACTGGCAGAGCCACCGCGGGCAGGTCCTTCACTGTTTCGAGGGCGGGCCTGCGGGCCAGATCTAAGCACCCTGTGGGCTAGATCAGGCCCCCGAGCCTTGAGTTTGACACCCCTGCTCTATAAGCTTGGGAACATATTTGTGTATATTTCTGCACCTAATGGATTCTCCAAAGGCTGAAGCCACACAATCTAGGCCCTGCACCAGATCCTCTTTCCAAACTCCGCTTGGTCGGAAGGAGAAGTCCTTAGGGGCTGCTTGACCATTATGGTAAAACCCTCCATCCCCCCCAAATCACACTCGCAAGAGGCTCAAATGTAAACCCCAACACGTTCACATTTGAGAACAAGAGAGCAAAACGTACCTCCAGTTCCAGACACTTTGTTCACTATGCTATTCTTGAAAAAGGAATGGGCACGAAATCGGAAGAAGTAAATATTTAGGGTCCTATAAAAAGCCGTCTCCATATAAAAAGCCGTCTCCGTATTTACTTAAAATACAGGCACTGCCGTTTTTTTTTTTCCCTCCATTCTACAGCCAAGTGCAAACAAGAGCCTGGACTCCTGGAACACAAGTATCTTATACCCACTCGCTCTATCTCATCTAGCTTGAAGGGGTTGTGTCTGACGGGCAGAAGCTCCCTCGGTTACAGCAGGAGAAAAATCGTGGCAGGGACCAAAACCAGCCCCATTGATTATATCTTAACTTCTATGGGTTTACTCCATTATATAGAAATTTTTGAAGTCTTATGATAACGTCAGGGCTGCCTCTGTCCATTTCCTAGAAAAGAAAAATCCTTAGCTCCATAGATTTAGAGAAAAAGGATGTTTACTAGGAACAAGAAAGCAAGAAATTCCAGGCAAGCTCTGAGGCAAAGCACACAAAAACAACGCTTAGAAAGTGACCGTTTACCACTGTGTATACACACGTATACAGATGCCCTCCAGGGACCGATTTATTCCTGCAATTTCTCCATCAGGCCTAAACAAGATCATGGACCCAACAACTTGACTAAAAGGTGAGGTCAATCGAACTACTCAGAGGACAACTTTCAAAAAAAATCCGTTCAGCCTTTACATATTATCAGCCAGCCCTACTCAAGATTTGCATGTCAACACGTTTAACCTGTTTGTAAATCTTTCCCACCACCTTATCTTTCAAACCGGAGGAACCTGGGGCTGAACTGGAGACTTGCTGCACACAAACCATCCATCTATGGTTCCTTCTGAAAGAGGAAGTCAAAACCTAGCCCAACGTTAGTAACACCGACTGCCAGCAAGAAGAGGCGCTTTTAAAGATGTCACAGCTTGGGCTGTGGGTGGTTGAGGTTGAGATTTTTCCATCCCCACCACATGCGGTCTTCTACTACCCTCTAATTTTCCCCATTTGTCCCCAACAGGTTTCTCTCTCCTTCGCTGCATCCTCTTGGCCACTGCTGAAGACGTGGTTCTACTGATAGAACAAAATAAGGAGGCAGAATGGAGTGATTCGCTTCAGACTTCAAGGCACAAAGTTTTGAATTCTGTTCCAACATACAGCACATGCATCCTTCAAACCAATCTGGTCCCTTACGCAGCAATAAAACCCAACTGAAATTATGTTGAAGTCCTGCCAATCCAACATCATGCAAATCAGCCTTTCAAAACAGATGTTAATTTCACGGGGGGGCGGCGGGTTTTTTTTGCATGTAAACAGTTCGAGTCTACCCTGAACCATGGAAGCCTTTGGCCTAATCTTCCTCTCAAGGAGTTGCTAGGAAGCTAAAATGAAAGGACATCCCCATGTTGCCTTTAATTCCTGAAAGAAAGGCTGCATATAAAATAAATGAATGAATTGAAACAATGAAAGGAGGGGTAGAAATGCAGTAAGTAACATAAACATCAAAGGCGCTTTTGTGGCTGCTGGCTCCAATAAATGGTGCCTTCTTTTAAAAGTAACGCTTTCTGGGATTTTCAGACACGCAGAAGGCATCCCGAGAAAGACCAACTTGTGAAGTCAAAATATGGCAGCAGTGTAATCACAATGCTCATGTTGCAAGTTTTGCAGCTTTTCAGGCATTCTGTGTCAATCTGCCCAAGAAGTGGGATGAGAGAAGAATTAATGTAACATATCTATGAAAGTCTCAAAGCAAAACATTTAGTTTCCTCGCCTTACTTAACTGCTTCCTGTCCCAGTCAGTGCACATTAAGTGAAACACTTTGTTTTAAGGTGGCAGTATTTCTGTTACCTTAGACCCTGTACGACTTTATGCACATATATGTGTAGCTAGATAGACACATGGATAAGAGATGAATTGCAACCCAAAACACATAACACGCACTAAATAAGCTTTCTGTAGATTTTATCGGGTCCTGTAAAGTGGCCTTGGATTATAAATTTCAGAGACTGTATCACTTCCTCCTCTTCCTTCCTTAATACTTCCCCATTTTAGATGTTCTACTCACATTGTGTTCTCAGCATAATAATCAGCGGTGGAGTATACTGGATATCCTTGATTAATGAGAAAGAGTGTTATGATGATGAACAACCATTTTGATATTTTGGATTCTTTAAATGCTCATTTGTAGACTTTTATGGGGTGTCCTCAGCTTTTAACCCCTTTTTAGGCCCAACTACCTTGGAGTAAATTATTTTCATACATTTGGGGGCTGATGAGCAATCTTAAATTTCATGAAGGGATCAATGAGCTAAAGAGTTGGGGGACTCCTGACTTAAACATTCCTACATACTAGCATTGACAGCAGGGGTCACCTCCAAAGCCTCTGGAGCCCCTCCAACAATCCACACCATAGTATCATTTTTAATGTGACTGAAGGGATAAATGATTAAATATACATGAGACACAATCCCTGGAACTATACATAAAACAGGATTCTGCAGTGCTCCGGAGCTCGAAGCCAAAAGGATTTTGGCGTTGTCAAGTGTGGTTGTTGCACTTGACAAAGAAAACAAACTGGAAAGAACAGCCTGATACTTTTGCTAATAGGTTCACTTCTACCTGGGTTCATCCCTAGTACTCTAGGATTCTTCTTTTTTTAACAAGAAAAAAATGTGGCATTTTGGAAAGCAGACACAGATTGTTCCTGACATGTGCAAATACAGGAAGGGTAAGTGAGTAGCAGCTCCTATTTTAGCATTCATCACTCATTCAGCTCCAAGACAGAGACATGTGCCTCTCCGCTATAAAGAACGTGTGTTATACCCACACCTCCAATGCAGGTAAGCAGCACACACACCTCCCCAATGGTGGGGGGGAGAGAATAAGTCCTTGTTTTGCACATTTCATGATATATACTAAAAACAGGAAGATTTACTCAGTTCCTCCTATATCTGCACATCACGTTGAAATACTAATGCTACTGCAAAATGCCATGTGGATACTGACACTTTCTCCAGCTCTTTTCTTAAACCTTCTCTAAACTCCACTAATTAATCAATTAAAGTGTCTGTCATCATCTAGGAGGACAACATACTCCTACATGCGCCAAAGCACAACTCACACTTTCGGTTGGTAAGCAAACTCTGATCATCAACTTTACTGCCTACCCATGAAAGACAAGACAAGGCTTCAAGATCTTGCATGGTGGCTTAATCTAGTAATGTGATGAGTGTCTATAATCTTCATCTATAATAATTGACTACACCGAACTGGTTTTCTCGTAAGCTCCTCTGAACCTCCAGACTGGACCAGCATATAAACTGGACTGAGGCGGCTATCCAAATATCCAGGGTCATAGTTCCAGAGCGCTCATTGCCAAGAAGACTTGATAACAACATTCCTGAAGATGATGTTTCCTTGGTGGTGGGATTCTCAGGAGGCTTCTCCCTGATCTTAGTGGGAATCTCAATTCCACCTTCAGTCAAGTGGTGTTGATGAATTCACCATCAATTTATGTTCTATGAGCTTATCTCATGGAATAAATAAGATTCCTTTGGCCGTAAATCAATTCTTTACAGTGTGCAGGCTTCCCAGTACACTCCAGCCACAATTTCTGAAAAGGGAACGCACAATTTCTCACCATTTTGAGACAGAAATAGATGAGAACAGTACCAGCAACCCTACCAGAAGCATATCACTGTTCTAAAAATTGAAGGAAAGTCTAAAATGGCATCCAGGCCCTAGTTACATACAGCCCTGGCCGCATGTGTCAGATGGCTTCCGCCTCTTTGTGAACCTTAACGTTAAGTACATCCCTGGGTCATGAACAAAGTGTTTGCTCCCATTTCAACTGAATAGGGGAAGTTCAACATACAAATACTCCGGGTCATAAAGATGGGAATCAAAGCCCCAAGTTGGTGGGTTTTTGAAGACTTCCAAATCTTGTGAGATAATTCTGCAGAGCCAGAATGGTTCATAGCTTGTAGCAGTCCTACCCTCCTTTAAAAAAAAAAAAATACTATTCAAATGGTTGACCATTATTTCACTTCCAGGTTCCATACATGAATTACAGCATGTGTTGCAAATGGAAGCAAAAAGTTATTTATTTTCTGATGGGTATTTTGAAAATTGGCAAACTTGAGTTGAGGCTAATTACAAAAGTAGGATATCAAATTCTAGGATTGAAGCCCATTTATATATAAGTGTATAATTTTGATTGCAATCTAACTCCAAAAGTTATCTTTTTTCACTTTGATCTTCACAACAACCCTGGCAGTAGGCTGTCTTGAAAACTATAGGCTTAGAAACTGATTTAATAAATAATTTTTTAAAAATAATTTCACAGAAGGAGAAAACAAACGCCATACTAGAAAGCTAATTATATATTTTTCCTGATTTATGTTTACATATCGGATTCCAATCCTTGGGTCTGTAGATTGCTAAGATTGATAGATGTATTAACTTATGTAGTTTTTCTTATAAAGCAAAGCAGTTCAAAATGTGATAAAAAGCAGCTTAATTAATCAAGCAGAAATGCTGGATAAAGATATTTAGCCATATTAAAACTTTAAGTGAATTAACCATCTCGGAATGGAAGCAGGAAAGCGGACCTTGCTCTTGCAGGAATACGCTATGAGGAGGGAGGAGGGAGGAGGAGGAGAGGAAGAAGAAGAAAAAGAAGGAGAATGAGAGGAAGAGGAAGAAGAGGAGGAAAAGGAGGAAGAGGAGGAAGAAGAAGAGGAGGGGGGGGCAGGAAAAGAGTCAACTAATGTTTACTTCTCTGCTCACAATTTTTTTCCTTGAAAATAAAACTGTTTTTTCCGTTTCAGTTTTTCCTTTCAAAACCCACCTCCAGGTTTTTGGGTCACGTCAAACCACAATCCCTTATCCCGAGTTTAAAACGAAACCAATCCATTGAGTGGATGAGACAGCCAACTCAGGACAAATCAACTCATTCAAGCTGGTTTTACATGTGGTCTTCCTAACTGATGCTTTAGTTCTCCCTTTTGTGACAATATGCCACATGTAGCATCAATCAAGACCCTACAGTGGCATTTATGCAGGCTGTTCTTCATTTCGCAAAGAAGCAAAAATAGTGAAACTTGGAGCTAAAAATAAGAACTTCCTGTGCGTATTATGTTAGCTTAAATTTGGGGGTGAGCAGGGAAGGCTAACTAGTTTTCTGCCCAGTGACGTTTTTAAAGGTGACTATCTGAAGCTTCGGAAGAAACAGCCAAGAGGAAGTGTCAGCTAGAAGGAGGAAAGAAGATCAAGATTTACTGAGCCCAGAAAGACATCAGGAAAAGGACTGAAAGGGAAAAGAGGAGAACTCAGACCTTTGTGACAAGCAGATTCAGGTTGATCGCTGGGAGGAAAAAGAAACGCAAAAATCAGAAGAAAAGAATGAAAGGCAGGTTTTCTTTGCACGAGAATCAGATGGCGGTAGGTCTCCTTTCAAAGCAATGAGCAATCTCTTTAATACAGTGCTTCTCAATCTTGCCGGCTTGAAGACGAACGGGCTTCAACTCTCAGAATTCCCCAGCTGGCCCAGCCGGCTAGAGAATTCTGGGAAATGAAATCCATCCATCTTCCAAGTTGCCAAGGTTGAGAAACACTGCTTTAGTGCCTACTGAAGCCTTCTAAAACCTCCAGAAGTTATTGCCAAGATGATGGCCAGTGGCATCATCTTGATATGGCTCCATGCATACGCAACACCAATCACATCAGAAAAGCCCTGTGTTTTTCCAGTTACAAAACTGATCAGGAGCATCAGAAAAAAAGGCAGATGTTGGCATCCATCTATAGTTTCAATTCATGTACGGGTCCAGAAAGTGAAAGAAAGCAACTAACATTTGTTCCCTTCTCCTGGTTCTCTTTCATAAAGGTGTTTGAGAAGCCTCTTCCCATTAGTCTGCTTGGTAACAAAGTTTTCAGATTGGCTTCCAACTGATTCCCTTGGTTTTATTCGTCTATAGATGCTGCTTTGTAACATACAAGTATATGCTTGCATGAGCATACAGCATTACACTGTGTGCACTGGGTAACCATTATGTTGAAAACAGGATGGGTTTGTAACTTGCAAGCTTTTTTGGAGTTTTTTTTAGAGCAGACACTATATATAAATAACCAGTGAATAAATGAAATATGTCTAGCAGTTCCTTTATCATCTTGATCTTTTTCCCTCTTTGGACTCTATTTTTGAGTTTCTCAAGTTTAGAAAAACCATAACGCATCCCACATATATTTTACTTATTTGTTTTATTCAATGTGTACAAATTCTCAAAAAAAAAATGTAATTCTACTACTCATATTACCTCCAGTTCTTTGACCTACAATACATCTTCAGTTGTATCATCACTGCTTCCATTTTTGTTTCCTACCTGGAATTTTGTAATCTGTCTAAAAGTCAACTTATTTTGTCACAAAGATTTGTGCAGCAGTGTTCAAATACTTTCCCTTCAAGAAATAAAAAGCTAATATGTATTTTTTTTTAAAAAAGCAGTTTTTTTTTAAAATCACTAAATAAGGGAAAGATTAATAGAACATATTCAAAGATGCATAAACTATTTGGACATTACCAAAAACAAAGAAAGACAATTTGTCAGACCCTAAAAATTAATCCTAATGCCATTGGAAAGAGAGACAGTATACAGGAGTATACACACCTTACTTTGCTCACAGAGGAAAAGCACACATATTTACATATCTAAATCCAAAACAACAAATGTGAAGGAAATTTCAAAAAAAAAAAAAAAGCAAACCCAAGTTAAACAAAAGAACTAATCAAAAAGATAGCTCCTAAAATGCACTGTATGCACTTACATACTGTACCGAAGGATTTCAGCAACGGATTTTGAACAAAATTTAGCTACTTTGTAAGATATCTGAGATCCCTTACCCACTAGAAGGAAATTTACATAGAAATCTTAGATACGACCACAGACGTTTTTGATAAAAAGAGTAGTTATTAATAATAAGAGTTGTGCCTTTATAAAATATGCAGTTCCCAAGTCATGGAACAAAAGCATCGGGAGTTTTGCTAAGTCTGTTCTCTAAAACTAGAGTGGGAGGTGATGCTAGCATTAATTCTCTGCAATATTCAGGAATAGAGGGTGACCTGAGGTACCACAGGCTAAAACTCGGCAACTTTAAAATGTGTGGACTCCAATTCTTGGAATTTCCCAGCAAGTTTGTAAACACTGTGACAGAGCTAAGAAAGCTATACTACAATACAGGAAGACAACAAGAAGCATGTAACAGAACTGGCCCCATCAAAAGGGAAGGAAAGGCTGCCATCTCAACTTCTGCGCTGATGGCTAGCATGCCACTTAGCAACCACCAGTCTTACAAGGCAGGATTTTCCCACACTGGTGTCCTCCACACTTGCTGAACAATTACACCACGTATTCCCAGCTGACAAGGTTTGAGGGTTGAGTTTTATGCTCGTCATTTCTGAGCATACCACGATGGTATAAATACTAAGCCAGGAAGATAAAAAGCTGGATTCACACAATCATACAAACCCTTGTTTCTATTTAGTTTAGTATACTGTCCATTCCCAGCCACTCTGTGGTGGATAAACCATAGTTTATGGCTTAGTCTGTTTTGCAGAGCTGTCAGTGATCAATTATGATTAATAAAACCATGGTTTGCCTGGCAAGATGTACAATGCAACTGTCCGACGGTAGTGTCCTTTCTGCTACACGTGGAAAGCTGCTCTGTTAAGATGACCAACCATATCCTCTGTTGTAGCCTGATGCTAGAACACACTAGCCTTGTTAGAGCTTTCTAGCTTTTCTAAGCAAGTATTCACTTCTGGCTACTTGGTGCTGTTATTCCCTTTTATGCTTAGCTGCATTTTATCCGAAAGTACTTTGCTAGAGCGGGGAGCAAAGAAAAAGATTATGGAGAGCATTGGCGCTTCTGACCTATGTTTGCTAGCTCCATCTTATCCAGCCTCCCATTTGTCCAGAAGCCCATCAGATGCCTTCAAGAAAACTACTACAACACAAGAGGGAAGGCAATAGAGTATTGTTCAACCTTGGCAATGATAAGATGTCTGAAATTCCCAGAATTCCTCAAAACAACCTCCTTGCTGCTGAATTCTGGGCAACTCCCAGACCATACATCCTCAAGTTGCCAAGGTTGAGAAACATTGGCCTATTATAACAATAATCCACTGAAACAGATCCTGCTGCCAAGGAAGTACAAGCTAAGCACAGTAGGATTCTTCACTAAATTGGCCTGGTTTGCTATTAACAAGCTTAAGTATTGCAGTTTGCTCATAACGCAGTTGTCTTTCTCTTGCACCTGTATATGTCTTGATAGAAACATGCAACAGCAAGGTACTGACAGCTAGGAAGAGGAAATCTGGCCAAAGGCCTGTATCTTCTTGGCTGGAGGTTATCCACTAATGGCCTCCTCTGGCACCTGTCCTTAGTGGCAGTCCCTGATAAGCCTTCCTCCCTGAATTTGACTTATCCCCGTTTTACCTTCTTCCTTTGTGTTGTACTTTAATTACAGGCTTCATGGAGAAGTAGGCTTCCTTTTTTCCCCCTGCCTTGAATCTACTATCAATTCCATTTCACCAAAGCTTTGGAACAGGAGTCTCCAAACTTGGCAATTTTAAGACCTATAGACTTCAACTCCCAGAATTCAGCATGGCTGGCTGAGGAACTCTGGGAGTTGATGTCCACCAGTCTTAAAGTTGCCACGTTCAGAGACCCTGGCTCTGGAATGATGAAAAGGGTGTTTTTCTCCTCTCTTTCTATCTCCTTTCACTACTCTCTAGAAATCTTCTCTGTAAATTTAGTAAGGGATTCTCCCAGTCCTCTTTCTGAATAAGAGATAATATACCACAACCCAAAAAGACACTGACGTTTTTCAAATTGTGCAACAAGCAAAACAGACAAGGGAGGAATGGCTGTCCAGTGAGTAACAACAGAGTTCTTCCTACATGTGGCTAAAGGGGATCCTGAGATCCAATAATAGAAAAAAGAACAAAACAAGAGACATGAGACAGCGTTTAAAAAAAAACACCAGCTGGCAGTGTTCTGCATTTCCTAGTTTCCAAGCAAAGGACACCTCAATTTTGCAAGCAGTTTTAAGTCTCAATAATAGGAAAGGTTGTTTGGGATGAGGAGAAGAATGGAGCTGTGACATAGCAATAGGACTGAGATTTATATACTACTCCATAGTGCTTTGTAAACCACTCTCTAAGTGGTTTACAAAGTCAGCGTATTGCCCCCCAACAATCTGGGTCCTCATTTTACCGACCTCGGAAGAATGGAAGCCTGAGTCAACCTCAAGCCAGTGAGAATCGAACTGCTGGCAGTTGGCAGAATTAGCCTGCAATACTGCATTCTAACCACAGCGCAACTCTTATCTTATGAATGCCTATGGGGTGGAAGGTATAATACACCCTTCATTCCACCAGTTTTGACACCAAACTCTTCGTATTTCTACAGAGATTCTCCATCATCCACATCGTGGTTGTCTCAAAGGTGTTTTTTTTCTTGAGGAAGATGTTTTGCTTCTCATCCAAGAAGCTTCTTCAGTTCTGACTGGATGGTGTGTATGTGTGTGTGTAAGGATTATAAATGGCTTCCTCAAGGATAAAAATCACAGTCCAGTTGCCTTTGAGACAAACTCCTCGCATTTTTACCATGCAGCTTGAAACTGGACTCGACGATTAATTTCCCCTAAGAAGGACTGAATAGCTTAAATTATTACAGCTCGTTTAACAAAACTTACAGCATTTTAAAAAACATAACTAATTAGAAGCCACATTCAACTGTTACTTTCTCAGCCTTCCTTTGCAACCCAATGCCCAGATGGGCAGCATGCATTAGAAAAATCTGGCTGATTTAAACACAACTTGTTTTCAGGGAACCATATTGAAGACCATGGTAGGAAGAAAAAAAAACCTGAACCAATTACAGAAAATTAGAACGAATGAAGATTTGGGTGTACACTTTCCCACTTGGTCTAACTATGATTTATGCTGGGAAATGGTTCACAACTAGCTCTTCCTTCTTGAACGGAAATTATGGAAGATGTTGTGTGCAAGCTGTTTAAAAGCACTGGCTATCGAAGGCAAAACTACAGAATTATTCCCCCAAAGTGTTACATCAATTTAATAACTGTTCAGCCTTCACTCAAATGCATTCTGCTGCTTAATCTGGAGGTTCCCAAATATCCACTACAAAGCTCTGAATTGCCTGTTGCTTAAATCACTTATAAAGCAAGCAGAATGCAGCAGAATGCAGACCAGAGGTGGTATTCAGCAGGTTCTGACCAGTTCTGGAGAACCGGTAGCGGAAATTTTGAGTAGTTCCGAGAACTGGAAAATACCACCTCTGACTAGAGATTTTACAGTATCCTTCCCCTGCCACGCGCACCAAGCCACGCCCAAAGAACTGGTAATAAAAAAAAATTGAATCCCACCACTGAACCAGACTCCAGAAATCTTATCAAAAAAATTCAGTACAGTACCATACTTTTTTTGTTGCATACACAGGAAAACCAAGGCCAGGTTAAATTATGGCTGAGCAGGCACCAGCCTCGTGATGTCAAAGCTTAAGGGGCATGAACAGCCCCTCCTACCAAATCATTGTAAAAATATAGATCTTTAAGTGGACGGTAGTGCCATTGGTCAATGTGGCTTGGAAGGTGCCACACGGTCCTGAGTGGGCATCGGGTAAAATGGTTATCTGAAATGTGATGTCAATTGATTGCTCTTTAGTGAAGTTAGATTCTAGTAATATAAGAAATAGGCTATCTCCTGCTGTACGGTTTTCACTTAACAACTGTCTGTTTTAGCAACCATTACCATGGTGATAAAAAAAATAACATTGCAATCAGTCCTTTCATGTACAACCTTCACAGGCCTGTAAAGCAAGGAAAGCTGTTTTACTCAGCAACTGCTTCATTTAATGATTAAGTTGCCAGTCCCAGTTATGATGGCTAAAGATGGGTTACCTGTATTCTGAAGGCAGAGCTTGGTGGTTGTTTAGTTCTATGCCATCCTGAACATGCACAGTTAGGCCTCAGTCCAGAGCTGACCTTGGCTGTTCTCAACAATTAAGCAGAGTCAGAACCGAGGCTATCAGGAAATCCCAGCATTGTGGACTAGATATAACAGGGGTCTCCAATCTTAGCAACTTTAAGACTTGTGGACTTCAACTATCAGAATTCCTCAGCCAGCCTTGCTGGCTGGGGAATTCTGGAGTTGAAGTCCGCCAGGCTTAAAGTTGCCAAGGTTGGAGAACCCTGGACTAGAATATAAGGTGGTAATTGAAAAATATTCCAGAAGAAGGAGACTGTTCGTCCCAACTGAGCTCACAAGGAACAAATTTTACTATTCGTATCACCCCACATAACAAACGTGTGAACAGCATCTCAAGATCCCTTGGCCCTTCAAACTCTGCTCAAAATCTCAAGCACACGGGGAAACCTGTAAGTCTCCAGGCCCAACTTGCTTAGAACTTTTCTTCCAACTTTAGTGGGAAAGCCTCTCTTTGCAATCTTATATTCTGCCTGCTCCCTCTGATCCAGAGCTAATTTCAGAGGCAAGCTGAGCAGCCAAAAGATTCAGAAATGTCCTTTTTATTTCCACATTATAAGCCCTACCATGCCCTCCCCCCAAAAAAACTCTATTTAGTTGAGTAGAAAGACAGGAGGCTACAGGAGAAACTACTTGGTAGCCTTGGAGGCAGAGTTTTGGAAATCATTTTAAAACGAACAAAATAACATCACCGATAAAGAAAGGGTGTTCGGATAGGCCACTAACCTACCCACCCCCCTTGTCCCTGTCCTCCTAAGTTTCTCCCCAAAACATCTGGCAAACCTCACCCATCTTACCAGAAAGAAAGCCGAGTCGAACATCCCCAGGACTTATTTTCAGATAAGCCTGCAGGGCTTCCCTTGCCTCCATCAGCCCTGCGCTGCCTCTCCGGAACCAGCCCGACCTCGGGAGCCCCGTCGCCCCGAGCCCTGTTCATTCCAGATCTCCCCGGGAAGCTCCTCAGATGATGCCCTTCCCTCTGCTTGGCACGCCAAGCTCCAAGTAATCCCCCGCTCCCTTACTCCGGAGGTTAATTTCCCCCCAGCGAGTAGGTTTCGTTTTAGTGGGCGGGAGGGAGAGAAGGGGGGGCGCCGTAACGAGAGGCATCCTCGCACTCCGCCCAGGCTAGAGAGAGAGAGAGAGAGAGACTCCAACTGCGCTCTCCAGCGCTGGCTCCCGGCCTTCAGTTGGCCGCCGATCAAGAGCAACCAAGCCCGGCTTAATAATTACCCGACGGAGCATTTCTGCAGCCAGCCAAAGTCCCGCTCGCTCAGGACTGCCAAGTGACCTCATCCAAAGGGTGGGGGGAGATGTGCCCGAGTCTTACAACTGGACGAAGTTCGCCTGGGGAGGAGGAGGAGGAGGAGGAAGAAGCGGGTGTCCTCTCCTCTCCCGCCGCCCTTCGCCCAGCTGACTGCAGCCCGCAGCTGGTCAAGGGCGAGAATAGCCTGGCGCGGCTGCCTTCGCCACTCACGTGGCACCAGGCGCAGAGGCGGCCGAGGGCTCCCCTTACCCCAGGGCTCCGCCGCGGCCACGCGCTCCCCGCACCGCCGCGACTCCTTTCGCCGCGGGAGAAGTTGGAAGCTCGCCAGATTGGGGGTCGGGAAAGGAGACTCTGCTGTGCCCAGCGGCGTTTTCTCCCCCCCCCCCCCCAAAATGATCTTTAAAGCTCCTTATTTGGGCAGTGATGTCAAGGGAAGTTGCTCAGCCGGCGCCGCCCACTTTCCCCCCCTTCCCTCTCCTCCCCCACCACCGCTACACATTGTTTCCACCGGGTTGGCAGACAAGCCGCCCTCCCGACCAGGGACTTCTCCAAGTCCGCCTCGGTTTCTTGCGCAAAGCGCCTTGGTGCGCGCCGGCACCGGCCGACGGGCAAGGGGAATTCCAGGCCGGGAGAGGTGGGGAGAGGGCAGGGTACATGGCTGGAGAAGGAGCCCGGCCGGCTCGATGCCGACACTCGGGCAGGTTGCTTCACGGGCAAGTCCCGCTCAACGCAGTGAGTCTTGGCTGGGTTGGGTGACAGCCAGACGGAGCTGGCGAAGGCGCTGGTGAAAAACTCCTCCTGCCTTTTTCTTATATTAAGAAACCCACGTGGAGCGACAATAACAAAGCGACCGACGACTCAGCCTGCAAAAAATCTCTAGCCTAGGCGGTCGCTAAGAGCCACCCCCGACTTCGTGCTTCCTCCTCAATCCAACGACGGAGAAACTCGGGGCTCAAGATGCTTTTCTTTTCTTTCCTTTTCCCTTTTCTTTTTCCTCTTCTTTTCTTTCCTTCCTTCCCTCCTTCCTTCCTTCCTTTCATTTGTTTCTCTTCCTTTTCTTTCTTCCTTTTTCTTTCCTTTCTTTCTCTCCCTCCCTTTTTCCTTTTTTTTTTTTTTCCTTCCTTTCTTCCTTTTCTCTCCCTCCTTTTCTTCCTTTTCTTTCTTTCCTTTCTTTCTTTTTCTTTCTCTTTTCTTTCTTTCTTCCTTCCTTTTTTTCCTTTCTTGTCTTTCTTTCTCTCCCTCCTTTTTTTCCTTTTTTTTTCCTTCCTTCCTTCCTTCCTTCCTTCCTCTCTCTTTTTCTTGTAAGGTGAAATGGACTACCCCTCGCCCTTTTCTGCTCGCTTTACGACTCCCAAACCCCCGCGGCGGAGTGGCCGCCGAGAAGTCCCGGCAGGCCGCAGGGAGGAGCGCTTTGTATGCGCTCAGGGAAACGCGACCCAAGCCCTCAGGCGCGCACCAGCAGAGAAAGCGGAGAGAAGCGCCCTCGCCGAGAAGGCCCGAGGAAACCTAAGTCAGCCCCGGCCTAGCCACGCGGCGGCGGCGGCGGCCGGGGTTGCCTAGCGACGCGGCGGGGGGGGGGGGCGGCCTCCAGCCCGTGCCGTTCATTCCAAACCCGAGAGTTCTTGAAAAGGGAAGGCCCGAACCGGGCTGGGCTTCCTGGCAGTCAGAGGGGGGGGGGGAGGGAGAGAACAAAGACGAAGGCAGGCGGCGGTTTCCCTACCGGCCTTCCTCGTCCTTTGGCTGCTGCGTCTGAAGCCGCCCCCGTCCGTCCGCGCTGCAGCCCACCACGCCTTGCCGTCTATCACCGACGGCTGCTTGCGGGCAGGTCCACTTCCTCGTCGGCCTGAACCGCTTGCTCGCCTCGGTCTCGGCCCATTGAGTGAGCGCGCCTTGCCCACGGGCCTTGGCCCCCGCATGGCAAGCAGGCTGACTGGTACCTGGCTTGAGTCATTTCCCTTTCACCTGCCCCCCTCCGCCCGCAACGTTTTCCTCAGTCAAAGAGGCAGCGGAACAAAAATCTGGTCTCTTCGGCCGCTTTCCAAGGGGTTGAAAGCTCCGCTGGTTGAAAGGCGTGAATCTTCCTTCAGCCCTTTTAAAGTTAAACGTACAGGCTGTCTCAAAGGTGCTTTTTTCCAAGGGCAAACTGGACGGTTTATTTTTTCCCTTGAAAAAGAACAAAACGTTTCGCTTGGCAACTTGGCTCATATTTATGACAGGTTGCAGTGTCCCGGGGTCATGTGATGCCCATTTGTAGTTTTCTGACAAGCAAAGTCAATGGGAAACCTGATTCACTTAACAACCGTGTGACTAACTTAAAAACAAGACTAGAAAACGGGCAGAGAAGGGCAACCAAGATGATTAGGGGACTGGAGGCTAAAACATACGAAGAACGGTTGCAGGAACTGGGAATGTCTAGTCTAGGAAGAGAAGGACCAGGGGAGACATGATAGCAGTCTTCCAATATTTGAGGGGCTGCCACAGAGAGAAGAGGGGGTCAAGCTATTTTCCAAGGCACCCGAAGGCCAGACAAGGAATAATGGATGGAAACTGAACAAGGAGAGATTCAACCTGGAAATAAGAAATTTTCTGACAGTGGGAACCATCAACCCATGGAACAGAAGTTGCCTTCAGAAGTAGTGGGAGCTTCATCACTGGAAGCTTTCAAGAAGGGATGGGACTGCCATCTGTCAGAAATGGTGTAGGGTCTCCTGCTTGGGTGGGGGGTTGGACTAGATGACCTAGTACCTTCCAACTCTTAATCTGTTAGATCCGTTGGAACTAAATTAATGATTGCAGTGATTCACATTAAGGGTCGAAAGGTCGTATACTGGGGCAAAACTCACTTAACAACTGTCTTACTTAGCAACAGAAATGCTGGGCTCAACTGTGGTCATAAGTCGAGGACTACCTGTAGCGGGAAATGGGTGTAAGGTGTTGTGGTCTTCCGGCAGCCTGCAGAGCTGGCAGCAGAGTCATCGACAGTGGGGAGGAACATGGGCCAGTCCGGGAGTCTGGGGAGGACTCGGACGAGGGCTCTGCATCCGATACAGAGGTGGGGCCGGGGCCAGCTGGGAGTTATATGTTGACTCCAGAGTCTCCAGAATCTGACAGCAGTGAGGCAGAGGAACAAGGGGAGCCTGTTCCCAGTACGCGCATGCACAGAGCTGCCAGAAGGCAAGAACAGTTAAGACAAAAGGGGCGACTCGGGAGTAAGGCTTGGAGGTGATTGGCCGTCCCATGAGACATAAAGGAGGAGCAAAGGGACAGGAACCCTTGCAGGAAGCAACTGTTAGTACTGGTTGGTTTGAAACCTGAAGCTCCATGTTGAATTTCTGCTCCGTTTGGCCTTGTATATTGGAAATGTAGTCATTGGCAGCATTTCAAGGAAGATAAAGGTGCATGCTTATCAGACTAATCCCAAAGCACTTTGGCAGAGTTCTGTGGGACTATTTACAAACTGTGTGAGACTCATTACAGGCTGTGAATGAATATAATTCACAGCCACTGAAAGTTTGTTAGTGTCTCAATGAGCCTTGGTCAGAACATAAGGCATTTTCCCCCCTTCCTAAATAAAGAAAGGAAGGGAAATCATCTGACCACAGTGTCACTGAAGAAAAGCAAGAAAGGAGAGTCCAAGTTCACCCTCCCTTCTTTGAAATACGAAGGGAGCATATATGATTTGCAGGCCTGTCTGGATGCACAAGCCATGTTCCTCCCCCCACCCACCCCCAAGACAAACAATCGTTCCCAGTTTGAGGGGAACTTTCTATTACTTAAGTAAACACAAACCTTTCCAAGTTTGAGGCAAACCACTTCAGTCTGGGCTGGGAAGTTAGATGATCGACTGGTGTTGGTTCTATCCCAAAGATCTTGGTGCAGTTTTAACTTTCGTGACTTCAAAAATGACTACGCAGTTAGTCCTTGACTTACAATCTGGCTGTTCAAAGTTATAATGGCCCTGAAAAACATGGCTTATAACTTGTTTTTCACACTTAAAACTGTTGCAGCATCTCCATAGTCGCCTGTTCAAAATTCAGATGCTTGGCAACCGACTCGTATTTATAACGATTGCCGTGTCCCATGGTTATGTGTGAATCACCTATTATGATGTTCTGGCAAGCAAAATCAATGGGGAAGCCAGATTTATTTTTTTAACCATGTTACTAACTTAACAACTGCAGTTTTTCACTTAACGACGTTGGCAGGAAGGGTCCATAAAACAGGACAAAACTCACTTAGCGAATGTCTCACTCAGCAACAGAAATATTGGGCTCAACTGTGGTCGTAAGTCGAGGAGTACCTGTAGTGGGAAATGGGTGTAAGGCATTTTTTTTTCTATTACTTAAGTACACCCAACCTTTCCAAGTTTGAGGCAAGCCACTTCAGTCTGGGTTGGGAAGTTAGATGATTGGTTCTGAACCATTGACATTGGTTCTAAGCCCTAAACTGAACGGTTTTAAACACAGCCTTTTAACCACCACTTTCCCCACCCGAAATTTAACATCTATTATTCCTGCTTCATTTTTTTTATAATATATTTATAGCCTGCTTTCCAGTTACGTAAAAGCTAAGCAATTGTTCCATCAAAACACCAGCAAATTGCAGTAAGTTTAAGAGTAGTAACAGGGTAATAAAATTAACCTGATTGACCTCCTCTGGGTGGGTCCCACAGTTTTATTCTCTTAAAAAACATGATACATCCATCCAGGCAGTGAGGAATGGAAAAGGGCCCAGAGTGCAATTGTAGTTCATTGATCTCAGAAGGCAAAAGATCTTTAAGGAATATCCCAAAAATCTTGGTGCAGTTTTAACTTTCATGACTTCAAAAATGACTACATAGATAGTCTTTGACTTACAACTTTTCATTGGATGGCTGTTCAAAGTTACAATGGCAATGAAAAACATCACTTATAACAAGAGAGGGTATTCAGAAGGTTCTGATCAGTTCTGGAGAACCAGTAGCGGAAATTTTGAGTAGTTCGGAGAACCAGCAAATACCACCTCTGACTGGCTCCACCCCCATCTATTCTCTGCCTCCCGAGTTCCAGCTGATCAGCTGGGTCTTCTTTGGTTGCCCTGCACAGGAGAACGGAGCTGGAAAGCAGGTTAGTGGGGTGGGGAGGGAATGGGGATTTTACAGTAAACTTCCCCCAAGAGTGGGGTGGGAATCAGTGGTGGGATTCAATTTTTTTTTACTAACGGTTCTGTGGGCGTGTCTTGGTGGGTGTGGCAGGGGAAGGATACTGTAAAATCTCCAGTCAGAGGTGGTATTGGCCAGTTTTCCGAACTACTCAAAATTTCTGCTACTGGTTCTCCAGAACTGGTCAGAACCTGCTGAATAACACCTCTGGTGGGAATGGGGATTTTACAGTATCCTTCCCCTGCCATGCCCACCATGCCACACTAGGCCCACCAAGCCACGCCCACAGAACCGGTAGTAAAATAAAGGAATCCCACCACTGCCTTGAACTGAAACAAACAAATCTTCAACTTTTGAGGTTTTCTTTTAAAGTTACTATCCCTAAGAACTGACTGATATACAAATTTGCCGGGGAGAGAGGGAAGAGCAGAAACATATCTGACTAACTTCCCCTGAAACCAGCAATGTGCACAGGGGATGCAGCATTTGTTTTTCTTCTCAACGTTTCTTTTTTCCTTTTTCTGCAAAACACACACACACACACACACACACACACACACACACGCTGAGAAAGCAGTGCTGTGGTCAGGCTGAGCCAGTGGTTGGTCTGATGCTACGATATTGAGGTAGAAGGGATATCTCTTGCGGCTGAGGAATGTCTGGCAAAACCCAGTGTATTCAAAGGGAAGGAGAGGCCTCAGGAACTATTCACACCCAACTGCGTCATGGGACGGTTGCCAGCTGAAAAACACACAGTTCCCATTTCTAAGCCTGTCTTGTGCAGCCCAGCCCACCAGGGCCAAAGGTTTGCCAGCTCATGACTGTCGCTGCTGCTAAGTCGACCTATACAATTGAGCCCAACATTTCTGTGGCCGAGTGAGAAATTGATGTAAGTGAGCTGTGCTCCATTATACGATTTTCCTCGCCCACATTTGTTAAGCGAATCACTGCAGTTCTTAAATTAGTAACACGGTTGTTAAGGGAACCTAGTTTCCCCCATTGTCTTCGCTTGTCAGAAGGCCGCAAAAGGGGATCACATGACCCAGGGACACATTAGCAATAGCACTTAGACTTATATACCACTTCATATCCCTTTACAGCCCTCTCTAAGCCCCCAACAATCTGGCTCCTCATTTGACCCACCTTGGAAGGATGGAAGGCTGAAGCAGCTGAAGCAGAAGGGACAATTTGGGAGTAAAGCTGGGAGATGATTGCCCCTCCTATAAGGGATAAAAGTCAGACCTCAATGACAAACGCTTTGCAGGAAGCAAAGTAGTTCAATTAGATTCCGAGTTCTTGCAGCTCTGTGAATTCTGGTACTTCAGGTTGGTTTCTGTTATAATTAATTTGGATACTTCTATTTTTTTGGCAGCCTTCTACAGTACTGAAAGACATGCTTTTATCTTAAGGAACTGTTTATAATTAGTTCTGGCTGGATATGCAAGTAATTCCCAGCGTTGCATTGAAATAGGTTTTACTTTTAAAATAATGTTTCATAAAGTTTATGTTTCATTAAGTTTGACAAATCCTGTGTCAGAACAACCCCTGGACTAGAGATTCTGGTATAAATCCACTAAGTTCAGCATTGCAGCTTCTATGCATTGTTTCCACCCTAGCATTTTCTGGCACCATCCAACCAAAATGTAATATAATGAAATGACTGAACATTTGTTTTTACTATTGATATTTTGATATAGCAATAGCTGGACATCTGTAAAAGGTTTTACAAACCATTCGTATGCAAGTCGGTTATGCTAACTTCTATTTATCACGAAATATGTCTTGTCCTTTTTATAGTCTTTTTTTGCCACAATTGTTAAATGAATCACTCCAGTTGTTAAGGGAATAACACAACTGATAATTATGGGAATATTCCATAATATTCCAACTTGCATTCCCAAAATTCGGGACCTGTTCATTCAAGTCCCATAGATGTAAAAAGCGTTTGATACAGCATGTTTTTCTGTCACTACCACTGCCCCACGTGTGTGTGTGTAGGCGTACATGTGAATGTGTATGTATGATTATGTTCGCCACCCTTCTCCAACCTGGCACCTCCAGATTTTGTCAGCCTCCAGGTTGACTCAGCCTTAGAAACTGAGAACAAGGCATGGTTTCAGAAGTACAAAGGACCAAATTTTTATTCCAAAAAACACAAGAGTCCAAGAAAGACTTCAGAAGTTAAAAGTTCTGAAGAAGTTACACGTTTGAACATCTGGTACTGTAAATCATGTCCCTGATTTTCCTTTTTCTTCCAGTTACCCTCTTGTTGTGTAATCTAGTTAGGAATATTCTTCTGCATGAATGCCAATTGATAGTTCATCTCATATTCCCTTGGCTATGGGTTGACTTACCAAATCAGAGCTGTTTCTTCCCTGTTTCCTCCCCTCCCTTTCTTCCTCCCTCCCTCCTTCCTTCTCTCTTTCTCTCCTTATAATACTGCTCCAGCATCCCAAGGGATATATCCATGCAGAAACAACTCTTAGGCACAAACATCTCCATGGATACATAAAACCTTTGTGGTAATATCTGAAACTCTAGTGGCACTTTTTTTCTCTCCATTAGCAGCAACACTTAACAAAGTAACTGTTCAAGTTACTCCTAAGTAAACAACCACGTAACCCCCCACCCACGCATACACACTTCACACTATCTTCAGCATGAACCATGTTCCTCTCATAACTTTAAGGACAGAGAAATCTATCCATCTGAAATCACCGTGGAAGTAACAGATAGAGGCAGAAAACAGCTCAGGGGATTCAACAGGCCTGCATGAAGACAGAAGTATGTTCCTTGTGGCCAACAGCGCTACTGCTCATGCCCCTGAAAACATCTGGAACAATGCACTGCTCTGCTGATGGGGTGCAGGTAGTTCTCAACTTATCACAGTTCATTCAGTGACCATTCGAACCTACAAGAGCACTGAAAAAAAGTGACTTATGACTGTTTTTCCATACTTATGATTATTGTAGCATCCCCATGGTCATGTGATCAAAATTCAGACACTTGGCAACTGGCATGTAGTTATGACAGTTGCTGTGTTCAACGGTCCCACTGTATCTAAATGTAAGTTGTAATTTTTTTTAAAAAAAAAGTGTGTGTGTATGTGTGTATCAGAGGTGGTATTCAGCAGGTTCTGACCAATTCTGGAGAACCAGTAGCGGAAATTTTGAGTAGTTCAGAGAATTGGCAAATACCACCCCTGACTGGCCCCGTCCCCATCTATTCTCTGCCTCCTGAGTCCCAGCTGATTGGCTGGGTCTTATTTTGTTGCCCTGCACAGGAGAACAGAGCTGGAAAGCAGGTTAGTGGGGTGGGGAGGGAATGGGGATTTTGCAGTATCCTTCTCCTGCCACACCCACCAAGCCACACCCACAGAACCAGTAGTAAAAATATTTGAATCCCACCACTGGTATGTATGTATGCATGCATGCATGCATGTATGTTTGTTTGTTTGTGTAAAAGCCAGCATGAGATGAACGCATTGGTGTGGAATTTCCCACCAGGAAAGGAGAATGAGGTTACTCAGAGGTTGCATTTAGACAGAACGTTTCCAAAGTTCAAATTCTGATCATGTGACCATGGGGATGCTGTGACGGTCATAAAGTGTGTGAAAAACAGTCATAAGTCACTTTTTTTTAGTGCCACTGTAACTTCAGATGGGCAGTAAATGAATGCTTGCTTATAAGTCAAGAACTACCTATAGTCTATCTTGATCCCCTGCTAATTCCTATAAGACAAGAATGAAGTAATAAAGAAAAATATTGATGAAGTGCAGGATGAAAAAGAACAGGCTCCTCCAAAAAATCCAAAGAAGGAATCTACAAATCTGTAGATCAATGTAGCTTGTTAACATATCTCTTCATTACTCAGCGTGCCTGCATACACAACTGGGTGTTTTTCCTTCCAATTGTGTTCCCGCTGACTTGGGAAGATGAAGCTTGTAGAAAACCCATGAATTATGGTGGCCATAATTCTATCTCATAGCAACAACAAAAGACAAGGTTATTCAGGTCTGAAATTGAAATGCTGTGGTGTCCCCTTCTTTTTAAAATAAAATGACATTTTTTTATTGTAGAGGAAGGGATTACAAAGTCAGAAGAGTCAAACTCTAGCCACACTCCGGCCTCTCTAGGGAACTTTATAAAAAGATGCTGAACTTTACCACCAACTGGAAAATGCACGGCCGCTCTATCAGGCCTATATAGGCACTAAATATAAAGGGCATGTCCCTGAAAGGGCTGTTTGTTTCTTTCTAGACATATGTGCATACATATCTCCAAAACAGACCTCATCTTTCCCTCTATATCCCTGCTAAGTTCTGAAATGGATAACCTATTTTGCTCTCTAAGACCACAGGCGCATATGTTTGCCATGTATCATTATGTATAGCATACATTATAAATAGCAGTAATTAGAATTGCTGTGAAGAGTATTGCAAAGCTACAGCTTTATATTTTTATAGGTTTTTTTTGACTTTCTTCTATTTTTATTGCACTTTTAGCTTTTTTTGTTATTTTTCTTTTTTCATTTTTTTTTCTAATTTAGTTTTTATTAAGAATGCTCATGACATTTCCTTTTTTTTTTTTTTATGAAGGCAGACCATTACTGTACTCAATCTAGCTTACTACTGGTCTACTTCCTAACAGATAAACTTCCTAAGAGAGGACAATTAACCAGTGGAACAGCTTGCCTCCAGAAATCGTGGGCACTCCATCACTGGAGGTTTTTAAGAAGAGCCTCTAGACCAGTGATGCCGAACCTTTTTGTTGTGGTGTGCCACAAGTGTGTATGCACATGATAGTGCACACACCTGCGTGCCAGCACCCACAATGCAATGTGCCACACCCTACCTGCGCATGCAAACCCCCTTTACTTGCACTGTGCATGCGCACGCCTCCCGGCTGATTTTTGGGCCGTTTGAGGCCTTTTTTGCCCTCCCAGAGGCTTGAGGGAAGCCTGTGCAGACTCAGGAGGCTGAAAAATGGGCCTTCTGGAAATACTGGGAGTGCCCATTTTCAGTCTCCGGAGGGGCCTCTAGAGCCTTTAGAGGCTGAAAAACAGACCTGTTTCGGCACTTTTGGTTTCGGCACTTCCGGAAATACCAGAAGTGCTGAAACGGGCCCGTTCTTCGACCTCCAAAGGCTGCAGAGGCTTCCCTCAAGCTTCCGGGAGGGCGAAAAAGGCCTCAAATGGGCCAAAAATCAGCTGAGAGGCGCATGCATGCGCAGTGCAGGTAGGTTTGGCTGGGGCTCGCGTGCCCGCTCTGCGTGTCATCTGTGGGACGCATGCCATAGGTTCGCCATCCCGGCTCTAGACAGTCACTTATCTGAAATAGTATAGTTCTCCTGCTTGAGCAGGGGGCTGGACTAGAAGACCTCCAAGGTCCCTCCCAGTTCATTCATTCTATTCTACTCCAGATTGTACCTCCAAAACTGAACTCTGATCCCAAGAGGTTTACTCAATACAGTGCTATTTTATATGTTGTAAAAGGTGACTGAAGCCAAATATAAATTGCACAGCCCTCTCATTAACTATACTATATTAATTTATTTTAAGCATATTTCACTTTTGCTAAATTCAGGGTGATGTTTAGGGGTTCAGCTGCATCTCCACATGTACTTTTCCCAGTTTCCCAGCACCATCAAGAAATGCAATGGACTGAGAGACTTTTCCTGCCGCAGTTTGTGTCCAAATCCTGATGACTTGAACCTTTTGTCAGGTCTAAAAACTGTGGCAAAAACACTCCAAGAAATCAACAAGTCACAACTAGGCCCCTGACACACAAACACACACACATTATAAGAGCACACTATCATTTTCAAAAATCAGTGGCATGGCTAGCAGGACATTTTAAATACCCCCAAAGAGACAATATATACTTCTTACTGTCCACCTCAATGAACCAATGCTGTTCAGTATTGGCGTTATAATCTCAAACCAGTTGCTTTGATTTTAAGGATTTACTACTGAATAAACATGTGCCATGGACTGGAATTAGCTGCAGTAGTTCTTCCTGACCAAGAGATTTGAGGCCTTACAATATTAAACTTCCAAAACAGATGCAGTTTCATAGCTCAGCATGTGAGTCAGCTAAAGCCACACAGAAACTCCATTTCTCACACTCGCTCCCAAGTTATTCATGTCCTCGTCATCTCTGACTGAAATTATTGTAATTTGCTCTACCAGGCTGTGGGAGCTTCATGTGCTTTTGAGTGTAATTCAGGATGCTAGTTACTACATCCTTTATGATTTAGGGCCTGGCTATCTACAAGACCAATTTTCAGAGAAATAAATCTCCCAACCCTATCCAGGAACCAGGAAAATAATCTCAGGAGCCCCCCCTAAAAGGTTTAATGGGAGAAGATCCAATGAGGAACAGTGACTCTGTGGCGGTTTCCCTTGCATAACATCTTAACCCACATTTTACAGCCTTTAGGAAAGTTGGAAATACTTTGCTTTTCTAGGGGATTGGTTCTGGGGCCATCCATGTAAGATGCAACTTTACTTCAGTGATAGATTTTTTTCTATGTTTTTATATCATTGTACTTACAAGTTCATTTAGTGATTGTACAAAGTTATAACAGCACCGGAAAAAGTGACTTATGACCATTTCTCACATGACCATTGTAGCATCCCCATGGCCATGTGATTAAAATTCAGAAGCTTGGCAACTGACCTATATTTATGATGATTGCAGTATTCTGGAGACATAAGATCACCTTTTGCGAAAATCTGAGAAGCAAAGTCAATGGGAAAGCCAAATCTGCTTAACAACTGTGGCAAGAAAGGTAAAAAGGTGGTAAAATGGAGCAAAATTCACTTAACAACTCTCTCACTTAGCAACAGATATTTTGGGCTCAGTTGTGATCGTAAGTTGAGGACTACTTGTATTATTGCTTATCATCGACAACAGCAGAGGTCATCTAACCTCCTGTAGGAGAAAAGCAGGAAGAGCTAAAAGGCGGAGTTAAACATGTCATCAGTTTGGAGTCATTGTGTTGCCACAAGAGAGCTAAGTTCAGCTCCCCCAAAAGTTCCATTGATCTTTATCTAGCACCAATTTAGCTTTGATCATTAGATTCTTGTACAAAAGCAGCAATAATAAACTCTTCTCTGGTTTGAACTCCACAAATACTTCTAGTTATTTGCATTTGATACCTCTGACCAAACATCTAGGCCAGAAGTTCTCAAACTTGACATGATGATTACGGGGAATTCTGGGAACCTAAGCCCATGTATCTTAAAGCTGCCAAAGTTAGGGAAAACTAGTCAAAGGAAACAGGGGCTTCCTTCACAGGCAAGGGTTTGTCCAATAGGGAAGAGAACTGGGTGCAATCCAGAAGCTACAATTTTATTCCATCTCCCTTCTCAGATGGCCACGCTTGCTGAATGGCCCTCTGACGAACAAGGGCAGGGCCAGCCAGTGAAAACACAAGCCGGTGGAAACCTTCCTGGAAGGAAATCATGCGTGTGTTTTAATGTGCCACCTGCTTATACATTTCACACTGGAGCCACAATGTGTGTGGATACGTATGCAAGTATATAAATATATAAAACACGGCCTCCTCTAAGCCATAGGAACACTACCGAGCTTGTTCTTAGAACCTGCCAAAATTACAACTCTACGGAGATCAGGCATATTTTAAGGCAAGATGCATTTTCCTCCCAACCCCAACTTTAAAAAAAGAATTTTGAGTTAATAAATGGTGTATTCATTGGAGGCTGATCTCTTCCATGAATGTTCTAATTTTTTTTTAACCTGAATTAATTCAGCAAGATATAGTAAGGATTTAGATGAGAATAGGATTTACCCAGTGGATAATTTCATCATCTTTTTGTATAGTAATTTTATTAAATGTTACAATTTAAAAGATAAAAACACAGTAGTAATAAAATATAGAAAGTACAAAAAAGGAAAAATATTCTAACAAAAATGAAAACTATATAAAGAAGTGACTTCTTTCATGATAACAACTATAATTTTAGTAAATTATCAGTTTCTCTTAAAATACAACTAATGATCTCTTAATCTATAAATAAATCCTTAAAGTCTTGTCATTCAATCCTGATCAGAAAAAGCCCATTAAGGGTTTCTGAAGATGACAATTTATTTATTTTACCTTTGATCAAATAATACCATCTTTATATTCCTTCATTTTAATGATCTTGATCTTTAATACCTTCAAATAATGCCCTAGAATTTTATTTCTTTTCATTTTTTCTTTGTTCTCTCTTGTAAAATTCTTCAAAGCTTTAATGAGTCTCTTTTGTAAATCCAATATAGGAAAATTATCCAAGTCACTCTTTTGATTTATTTGCAAACCCATTTTAATTAAGACATCAGCCAGTTTCATTGGTATATCCTGCACAGCATCTTAAAGAATTCAAAGCAAATGCATTTTCCCACAGAAGGATTATTTTAATTAATTCCAATTTAATTCACTCTAATTTCAAATCCATCTGGACTCTTAGTCAATGTGTAACTTTCCGGAATGAATATTCTAATCACCCTTTTGCTGTTTGTTTAAAAAAAAGTTAAATCTTTTGACTTGTACTGCAAGATTGAAGGAAAATCACCCAGAACTGTAAATTTATCATAAAAATTCCTAATAGCTCAAAAAGAGTTAACAAGCAATTTCCAAAGGTGATTAGAAAAAAAAGAAACGTGAACTCAGTGTCCATAAAGGCTGACCATAGTTTGAGCAAAGATGGCTATTCCTCATCTCCCAGAGCTGTCTTGCAATCTCCTCTTGAGGAAAAACAGCCCGGGGCACTTGTGAGCAATCTCAAGTCCTCTCCTTGTCCAGAGAGGAATTAAGAAGAGCCAATCAACTTGCTAACTATTCATTCTGCCGCAGCACTGGCTTCACTTTTAGCAGAGCAATCTTCAGTTTGCCATTTCCCTGAAAGTCTTCAATGAATATTCTAGAATTAGTGCCCAATACACTTGTTGACAAAATACCCTGCCAACAAAACTGCGTATAGTCAAGGCTATGGTTTTC